>NW_027014206.1:0-14040 GCF_036934945.1 Oncorhynchus masou masou
CCATCCCTGTGGCTTCCACAATGGATTAGTCCACTGAGACAGGTGGGAAACTTATGCTGATGGACTGCGCCATCCCTGTGGCTTCCACAATGGATTAGTCCACTGAGACAGGCGGGAATCTTATGCTGATGGACTGCGCCATCCCTGTGGCTTCCACAATGGATTAGTCCACTGAGACAGGTGGGAATATTATGCTGATGGACTGCGCCATCCCTGTGGCTTCCACAATGGATTAGTCCACCGAGACAGTCGGGAATCAGACAGGTGTCTCATGTGGCATGAAAAAAAATAATACATTTGCAACTTTACAACAAAAAATGATCTGCCCGACCAACAGCCTATTGACCAAACAATCGACCAGTTGACTAAATTGCATTTTAATCAAAGTAATCAGATGCAATGATAATACTAATCATATGATGCAGTACTGCCATTTGAATTCTAAATGCATAGGCTACTGCTTGCAAAATTCATTTTGTTCAAATATCAAATTTATAAAAGTTTCACCGTCCAATTATTTCACATTAATAAGAGTGCAAATTTCACCATGGCAAAGTCCGTGACGATACGTTGGGACATGATAATCATTAGAATATGGATAATAAATAATCATTAGAATATGGCCAATAAATAATTATTAGAATATGGATAATAAATAATTATTAGAATATGGATAATAAATAATCATTAGAATATGGCCAATAAATAATTATTAGAATATGGATTATAAATAATTATTAGAATATGGATTATAAATAATCATTAGAATATGGCCAATAAATAATTATTAGAATATGGATAATAAATAATTATTAGAATATGGATAATAAATAATTATTAGAATATGGATAATAAATAATCATTAGAATATGGCCAATACATAATTATTAGAATATGGATAATAAATAATTATTAGAATATGGATTATAAATAATCATTAGAATATGGCCAATAAATAATTATTAGAATATGGATAATAAATAATTATTAGAATATGGATAATAAATAATTATTAGAATATGGCCAATACATAATTATTAGAATATGGATAATAAATAATTATTAGAATATGGATTATAAATAATCATTAGAATATGGCCAATAAATAATTATTAGAATATGGATTATAAATAATTATTAGAATATGGATAATAAATAATTATTAGAATATGGATAATAAATAATCATTAGAATATGGCCAATACATAATTATTAGAATATGGCCAATACATAATTATTAGAATATGGATAATAAATAATTATTAGAATATGGATTATAAATAATCATTAGAATATGTCCAATAAATAATTATTAGAATATGGATAATAAATAATTATTAGAATATGGATAATAAATAATTATTAGAATATGGCCAATAAATAATTATTAGAATATGGATTATAAATAATTATTAGAATATGGATTATAAATAATCATTAGAATATGGCCAATAAATAATTATTAGAATATGGATTATAAATAATTATTAGAATATGGATTATAAATAATTATTCGAATATGGATTATAAATAATCATTAGAATATGGCCAATAAATAATTATTAGAATATGGCCAATACATAATTATTAGAATATGGATTATAAATAATCATTAGAATATGGCCAATAAATAATTATTAGAATATGGCCAATACATAATTATTAGAATATGGCCAATAAATAATTATTAGAATATGGCCAATAAATAATTATTAGAATATGGCCAATAAATAATTATTAGAATATAGTCCATTTTTAAACTTGTATCCCCATGCTGGCATTTGCTTGGCTACCTGAGACATTAAACAGAAAGGTGGGAGGGCATACAGGCTGTGTCACGTTCTGACCATCATTCTGTTGTTTTATTCTTTGTTGTATTATTTAGGATGGTCAGGGTGTGAGTTGGGGTGGGCAGTCTATGTTTGTTTTTCTCGGTTCGTTTTTGTGTTCGGCTTCGTATGGTTCTCAATCAGAGGCAGGTGTCGTTTGTTGTCTCTGATTGAGAATCATACTTAGGTAGCCCGGGTTTCACTTTTGGTTTGTGGGTGTTTGTTTCCATGTGAGTGTTTGGGCCACACGGTACTGTTTTGTTTTGTTCACATCGTTTATTGTTTTGTTCCAGTGTTCAGTTTGCTTTAAAAAGACATGAACACTTACTGCACTGCACCTTGGTCCTCCTCTCTATCTCCAGATGACATTCGTTACAGGCTGTCTTCAATTGTTGTAAAAACATTTTTTGGGGTGCAACTTCATTATGTCCAGCTGTTTCTATTCTTATGGGATAGTCACATGGAAACGCACTTCAGTAGGCAATAATGTTTGTGTCTATTTTTATGAGAAAAAAAAAATCTTTGGACAAGTTAATGGAAACTAGCGTGGTGTAATGATCTTCGTCGGATGAGGAGTAGGAAGGATCGGACCAAAAGGCAGTGTGGTAAGTGTCCTTGATTATTATTTATACCAGAACACAAAAAATACAAAATAACAAAGTGAATGTAAGAAATGAAAATTGAAACAGTCCTGAAAGGTGAAAACACTAAAAAGTAAACAACTACCCACAAACACCAGGTGGGAAAAGGCTACCTAAGTATGGTTCTCAATCAGAGACAACGATAGACAGCTGCCTCTGATTGGGAACCATACCAGGCCAAACACATAGAAAAGAAAACATAGAACAACAACATAGAATGCCCACCCCCACTCACGCCCAGACCAAACCAAAATAGAGACATAAAAAAGGAACTAAGGTCAGGCCGTGACACGTGGTTATTAGCTAGTATGGTTATTGGTTATCAATCCATTTTAAACTGAAGTAAATTAGAAATCCAATCTATGCAGAGTTTGATGGAAAAGAGAGATTCAGATGTCTTGGCACATGTTAAGACCAGTCATAACATAAATAATGTAATCCACATTTAGCAGACATGTTTATCCAAAGCAACTTACAGCAGTATAGTTATTTTTTAAAACTTTATTTAACTATGCAAGTCAGTTAAGAACAAATTCTTATTTACAATGACGGCCTGGGAACAATGGGTTAACTACCTTGTTCTGGGGGCAGAACGACATATTTTTACCTTGTCAGCTCGGGGATTCGATCTAGCAACTTTTCAGTTATTGGCCCAATGCTCTATCTACGAGGCTACCTGTCGATCCACTTGTTGGTTCGACAAGCTACTATAATGGTTTGGATAGTTTTTGTGTTTGTTCTGGAAGCCCCATCAGTGGAGAAACAGCAGGTGAAGTCCTTCAGCCTGGAGAAGAAGTCAAAGATGTCCAAGAAGAGGTTCATGAAGTTCTAAGTTTTCAGAAAAGCATGCATCACAACTTACTTCATTTGCACAATTTTCTCTCATTCACGTTCGCTTCTAAATGTCCTGAGCCCTACGGCCGACTGTCCTGTGGTTCAGGACACCTGAGCCCTACGGTCGACTGTTCTGTGGTTCAGGACACCTGAGCCCTACGGTCGACTGTTCTGTGACTCAGGACACCTGAGCCCTACGGTCGACTGTTCTGTGGTTCAGGACACCTGAGCCCTACGGTCGACTGTTCTGTGGTTCAGGACACCTGAGCCCTACGGTCGACTGTTCTGTGGTTCAGGACACCTGAGCCCTACGGTCGACTGTTCTGTGGTTCAGGACACCTGAGCCCTACGGTCGACTGTTCTGTGACTCAGGAGACCTGAGCCCTACGGTCGACTGTTCTGTGACTCAGGACACCTGAGCCCTACGGTCGACTGTTCTGTGGTTCAGGACACCTGAGCCCTACGGTCGACTGTGCTGTGGTTCAGGACACCTGAGCCCTACGGTCGACTGTTCTGTGGTTCAGGACACCTGAGCCCTACGGTCGACTGTTCTGTGGTTCAGGACACCTGAGCCCTACGGTCGACTGTGCTGTGGTTCAGGACACCTGAGCCCTACGGTCGACTGTGCTGTGGTTCAGGAGGCTGACAGTTACATGAGGCTTTGAACGAAAAATATAAATATTGGGAAAACACAGACATTGAATCACATTTACTTGGCACATGGGCATATTCTAACCCACGGTTCCTTGGCTGTGTTTAGACCACAGACACGTGACTGTGGTCAGAGCAGCACTCCATCAGCTAGTGCTGGGTTGGTTGGATCGGGCCGGTCAACTTAACCAGAGCAGCTGGTCACCGAGCGAGGGAAAGGGAGGTGAAGGGGAGGGAAAGAGAGAGAGAGAGAGGTAGGGAGAGAGAGAGAGAGAGGTAGGAGAGAGAGATAGAGGTAGAGAGAGAGAGAGAGTAGGGAGAGAGAGAGAGAGGTAGGGAGAGAGAGAGAGAGGTAGGGAGAGAGGTAGGGAGAGAGAGAGAGAGGTAGGGAGAGAGAGAGAGAGAGGTAGGGAGAGAGAGAGGTAGAGAGAGAGAGGTAGGGAGAGAGAGGTAGGGAGAGAGAGGTAGGGAGAGAGAGAGAGAGGTAGGGAGAGAGAGAGAGAGAGGTAGGGAGAGAGGTAGGGAGAGAGAGAGAGGTAGGGAGAGAGAGAGAGAGAGGTAGGGAGAGAGAGAGAGGTAGGGAGAGAGAGAGGTAGAGAGGTAGGGAGAGAGAGAGAGAGAGGTAGGGAGAGAGAGAGAGAGAGAGAGAGAGAGAGAGAGATGTAGGCAGAGAGAGGTAGGGAGAGAGAGAGAGAGAGATGTAGGGAGAGAGAGAGAGAGATGTAGGGAGAGAGAGAGAGAGAGAGGTAGGGAGAGAGAGAGAGGGAGTGACAAGGCAAAGGATAGAGATGGTGCAATTGAGGAGAGAGAGGAGGTGAGGGATGGAGAGGGAGTGAGAGAGGCGAGGGATGGAGAGGGAGTGAGAGAGATGAGGGATGGAGAGGGAGTGAGAGAGGTGAGGGATGGAGAGGGGAGTGAGAGAGGTGAGGGATGGAGAGGGAGTGAGAGAGGGGAGGGAGGTGGTTGTTATTAAACCAGCCATTCACTTCCATTACTCCTCAGTCACCCAGCCAACCAGCCAATCAGTCAGTCAGTCTGTCAGTCAGCACCAGGTCAACCATCAGGTCAAAGTCAGGTGTGCCTCCCCAATCGCACCCTATTCCCTTGATAGGGCCCGCGTTAAGGGTACGATATAGGGAACAGGGTGCTTTATGGGACGCTGGCAGTAGGAGGGAAAGGAGGACTAGTACTGCCCACAGTACCGTTCAGGATCAGTGGGCATGCATCCCAAATAACACCCAATGTGTTCCCTACATGGTGCCGTATTGGCCCTGGTCAAAAGGGAACAAGGTACCGTTCAGGATCAGTGGAGATGAGATATGAGGAACCATGCAGTAGCCAGCATATGGTTGACTGGCCTCTCTAGACCAGTGGATCCTTTTGTACCACCAAGAGAATTTTGCTCTGCCTGGAGTACCCCTGACGTACCCCCACTTGTGCATTTTGTCGGTAGGCCTATGGTCTCCTGAGTCTTCTCAAGTACCCCCTGTGGTTAGATCCTAGTCGCCCTGGGTGGGAACCACTGCTCTCAACCATGCAGAGCAGTCACTCTGAGTGATGGGAGTTCCTCCAGTCTTGGCCATCTTTAGGCTTTTCAGATATTTGGACTCCAGGCCTGGAGATATCCTTCAAATTGGTCTTCTCATGAAAACTGTGGGATCTTATATAGACAGGTGTGTGCCTTTCCAAATCATGTCCACTCAATTTGAATTTACCACAGGTAGACTCCAATCAAGTTGTAGAAACATCTCAAAGATGATCATTGGAAACAGGATGCACCTGAGCTACATTTTGAGTCTCATAGCAAAGGGTATGAATACTTATGTAAATAAGGTATTCATTTTAGAATAAGTCTGTAACTTAACAAAATGTTAAGGGGTCTGAATACTTTCGAAGTAACTATAAAATGTCTGCCTGCATTTGAACAATCTACATCAATATAAACACAATATGTAAAGTGTTGTCCCAATATTTAATGAGCTGAAATAAAATAACCCAGAAATTTTACATGTGCATAAAAAGCTTATTTCTCTCAATTTTTGTGGGCAAATTTGTTAACATCCCTGTTAGTGAGCATTTCTCCATTGCCCTGAAAGGTGTGGCAAATCAAGAAACTGATTAAGCAGCATGATCATTACACAGGTGCACCTTGTACTGGGGACAATAAAAGGCCACTCTAAAATGTGCTGTTTTGTGTCACAACACAATACCACTGATGTCTTAAATTTTGAGGGAGCGTGCAATTGGCATGCTGACTGCAGCAATGTCCACCAGAACTTTTGCCAGATAATTTAATGTTCATTTTTTAGAGAAATTGTCAGTCCGTCCAACCGGCCTCACAACCTCAGACCACGTGTAACCACGCCAGCCCAGGACCTCCACAATCACCTGCGGGATCGTCTGAGACCAGCCACCTGGACAGCTGATGAAACTGTGGGTTTGTACAACTGAAGAATTTCTGCACAAACTGTCAGAAACCGTCTCAGGGAAGCTCATCTGCGTGCTTGTCATCCTGACTGCAGTTCGGCGTCGTAACCTACTTCAGTGGACAAATGCTCACCTTCAATGGCCAGTGTCAGAAACCATCTCAGGTCAGTGACCTACCTCATATCATTTTTGGTGGCTAAAGCTAGAGATGCAGGCGTCAGTTGGTTAGCTAGCAAGCAATGTAATCACTTTGCTAGCTAGCTAGCTAACTTGAACGACTGTTATCCAGTTAACATAAACTCAGCAAAAAAAGAAAACATCCTCTCACTGTCAACTGCGTTTATTTTCAGAAAACTTAACATATGTAAATAATTGTATGAGCATAACAAGATTCAACAACTGAGACATAAATTGAACATGCCCATAGGCGATGTTGTTGCCGGTGATGTCTGGTGAGGACCTGCTCTTACAACAGGCCTATAAGCCTACAAGCCCACAGTCCAGCCTCTCTCAGCCTATTGCGGACAGTCTGAGCGCTGATGGAGGGATTGTGTGTTCCTGGTGTAACTCGGGCAGTTGTTTCCATCCTGTATCTGTCCCCGCAAGTGTGATGTTCAGATGTACTGATCCTGTGCAGGTGTTGTTACACGTGGTCTGCCACTGCGAGGACGATCAGCTGTCCATCCTGTCTCCCTGTAGCGCTGTCTTAGGCATCTCACAGTACGGACATTGCAATTTATTGCCCTGGCCACATCTGCAGTCCTCATGCCTCCTTGCAGCATGCCTAAGGCACAATCACGCAGATGAGTAGGGATCCTGGGAATCTTTCTTTGGTGTTTTTCAGAGTCAGTAGAAAGGCTTCTTTAGTGTCCTAGGTTTTCATAACTGTGACCTTAATTGCCTGCCGTCTGTAAGCTGTTAGTGTCTTAACGACTGTTCCACAGGTGCATGTTCATTAATTGTTTATGATTCATTGAACAAGCATGGGAAACAGTGTTTAAACCCTTTACAATGAAGATCTGTGAAGTTATTTTGATTTTTCTAATTCTCTTTGAAAGACAGTTTCTTTTTTCCCTGAGTTTATCTCTTGTGTTTGTAAATTAACTTTGGCTATCTACACCGATTCATGCTGGATGACTGACAGGGGGCACTGTATTAAAGCCACTAGGCAGACATCTTGGCTCTCCTCCAGCAGTGTATAAACCCTGGATGACTGACAGGGGAAACTGTATTAAAGCCACTAGGCAGACATCTTGGCTCTCCTCCAGCAGTGTATAAACCCTGGACGACTGACAGGGAAACTGTATTAAAGCCACTATGCAGACATCTTGGCTCTCCTCCAGCAGTGTATAAACCCTGGATGACTGACAGGGAAACTGTATTAAGCCACTAGGCAGACATCTTGGCTCTCCTCCAGCAGTGTATAAACCCTGGATGACTGACAAGGGAAACTGTATTAAAGCCACTAGGCAGACATCTTGGCTCTCCTCCAGCAGTGTATAAACCCTGGGTAACTGACAGGGGAAACTGTATTAACGCCACTGGGCAGACATCTTGGCTCTCCTCCAGCAGTGTATAAACCCTGGGTAACTGACAGGGGAAACTGTATTAAAGCCACTGGGCAGACATCTTGGCTCTCCTCCATGATGTATAGTAAACCCTGGGTAACTGACAGGGAAACTGTATTAAAGCCACTGGGCAGACATCTTGGCTCTCCTCCAGCAGTGTATAAACCCTGGGTAACTGACAGTGGAAACTGTATTAAAGCCACTGGGCAGACATCTTGGCTCGCCTCCATGATGTATATAAACCCTGGGTAACTGACAGGGGAAACTGTATTAAAGCCACTGGGCAGACATCTTGGTTCTCCTCCAGCAGTGTATAAACCCTGGATGACTGACAGGGGAAACTGTATTAACGCCACTGGGCAGACATCTTGGCTCTCCTCCAGCAGTGTATAAACCCTGGGTAACTGACAGGGGGCACTATATAGAATCAACCACATAGCCGTCATGGCACTTACTCCTAATTTGTAAAGAACATTTTGGAAGCTATAGCATATATTTACATGCATATTCCATTGCATACACCATGCATACCTTTAAATTCAATTATGTGAGCTTAACAAATATATTTCCCTTAGTATTACTTTTAGAGGGTACTAATGTTACTGTCCAGACTCCAAAGCTTTTCAATGGCCAACACATAGTCGCAGCAATCCATGGTTAAATACGTGTCACGCCCTGACCTTAGAGATCCGTTTTATGTCTCTGTTTTGGTTTGGTCAGGGCGTGAGTTGGGGTGGGCATTCTATGTTGTTGTTCTATGTTTATCTATTTCTTTGTGTTTGGCCGGGTATGGTTCTCAATCAGGGACAGCTGTCCATCGTTGTCTCTGATTGGGAACCATACTTAGGTACCCTTTCCCCACCTGTGTGTGTGGGACGTTGTCTCTGTTTAG
Source organism: Oncorhynchus masou masou (assembly GCF_036934945.1). Lineage (NCBI taxonomy): Eukaryota > Metazoa > Chordata > Actinopteri > Salmoniformes > Salmonidae > Oncorhynchus > Oncorhynchus masou. Next base: position 8,843 of record NW_027014206.1, read on the forward strand.
AACACTTTGCTTGTGAGCTTCACGGTTTGTTTTTGTAGTGTTTATTGTTTTGTTTGGCGTCATTTGGATTAATAAAGGAAATGAACGCTCACAATGCTTCACCTTGGTCCTCATCCTTCCACAGCCGTGACAATACGTCTTTGGTTGGGACAAGCAAGGAAGGCTGCAGAAGGACCAGGCGAATATTCCCCATCGTTTATCGGTGCAAATTTGACTTTCAAATAGCCAACTAATGTTCCCTCATTAGAGTTTAGCTCATCTTGCTCTAAAATTAGTTGTTGTCCCAGGCCCTCAGACCGTTATTTTAGTAACAACCCAGTCCCGGGCCCTCAGACTGTCCCAGGCCCTCAGACTGTTAGTTTAGTAACAACCCAGTCCCAGGCCCTCAGACTGTTAGTTTAGTAACAACCCAGTCCCAGGCCCTCAGACTGTTAGTTTAGTAACAACCCAGTCCCAGGCCCTCAGACTGTTAGTTTAGTAACAACCCAGTCCCAGGCCCTCAGACTGTCCCAGAACCTCAGCCTGTTAGTTTAGTAACAACCCAGTCCCAGGCCCTCAGCCTGTTAGTTTAGTAACAACCCAGTCCCAGGCCCTCAGACTGTCCCAGGCCCTCAGCCTGTTAGTTTAGTAACAACCCAGTCCCAGGCCCTCAGACTGTCACAGGGCCTCAGACTGTTAGTATATTAACAACCCAGTCCCAGTCCCTCAGCCTGTTAGTTCAGTAACAACCCAGTCCCAGTCCCTCAGCCTGTTAGTTTAGTAACAACCCAGTCCTAGGCCCTCAGACTGTTAGTTTAGTAACAACCCAGTCCCAGGCCCGCATACTGTTAGCTTAGTAACAACCCAGTCCCAGGCCCTCAGACCGTTAGTTTAGTAACAACCCAGTCCCATTCCCTCAGCCTGTTAGTTTAGTAACAACCCAGTCCCAGGCCCTCAGACTGTTAGTTTAGTAACAACCCAGTCCCAGTCCCTCAGACTGTTAGTTTAGTAACAACCCAGTCCCAGGCCCTCAGACTGTTAGTTTAGTAACAACCCAGTGCCAGGCCCTCAGACTGTTATTTTAGTAACAACCCAGTGCCAGGCCCTCAGACTGTTAGTTTAGTAACAACCCAGTCCCAGGCCCTCAGCCTGTTAGTTTAGTAACAACCCAGTCCCAGGCCCTCAGACTGTTAGTTTAGTAACAACCCAGTCCCAGGCCCTCAGCCTGTTAGTTTAGTAACAACTCCAGTCCCAGTCCCTCAGACTGTTAGTTTAGTAACAACCCAGTCCCAGGCCCCCAAACTGTTAGTTTAGTAACAACCCAGTCCCAGTCCCTCACACTGTCCCAGGCCCGGATACTGTTAGCTTAGTAACAACCCAGTCCCAGGCCCTCAGACCGTTAGTTTAGTAACAACCCAGTCCCAGTCCCTCAGCCTGTTAGTTTAGTAACAACCCAGTCCCAGGCCCTCAGACTGTTAGTTTAGTAACAACCCAGTCCCAGGCCCTCAGACTGTCCCAGGGCCTCAGACTGTTAGTTTAGTAACAACCCAGTCCCAGTCCCTCACACTGTCCCAGGCCCTCAGACCGTTAGTTTAGTAACAACCCAGTCCCAGGCCCTCAGCCTTTTAGTTTAGTAACAACCCAGTCCCAGAACCTCAGCCTGTTAGTTTAGTAACAACCCAGTCCCAGGCCCTCAGACTGTCCCAGGGCCTCAGACTGTTAGTTTAGTAACAACCCAGTCCCAGTCCCTCACACTGTCCCAGGCCCTCAGACCGTTAGTTTAGTAACAACCCAGTCCCAGGCCCTCAGACTGTTAGTTTAGTAACAACCCAGTCCCAGTCCCTCACACTGTCCCAGGCCCTCAGACCGTTAGTTTAGTAACAACCCAGTCCCAGGCCCTCAGCCTTTTAGTTTAGTAACAACCCAGTCCCAGGCCCTGAGACCGTTAGTTTAGTAACAACCCAGTCCCAGGCCCTCAGCCTGTTAGTTTAGTAACAACCCAGTCCCAGACACTCAGACTGTCCCAGGCCCTCAGACCGTTAGTTTAGTAACAACCCAGTCCCAGGCCCTCAGCCTTTTAGTTTAGTAACAACCCAGTCCCAGAACCTCAGCCTGTTAGTTTAGTAACAACCCAGTCCCAGGCCCTCAGACTGTCCCAGGGCCTCAGACTGTTAGTTTAGTAACAACCCAGTCCCAGTCCCTCAGACTGTTAGTTTAGTAACAACCCAGTCCCAGGCCCCCAAACTGTTAGTTTAGTAACAACCCAGTCCCAGTCCCTCACACTGTCCCAGGCCCGGATACTGTTAGCTTAGTAACAACCCAGTCCCAGGCCCTCAGACCGTTAGTTTAGTAACAACCCAGTCCCAGTCCCTCAGCCTGTTAGTTTAGTAACAACCCAGTCCCAGGCCCTCAGACTGTTAGTTTAGTAACAACCCAGTCCCAGGCCCTCAGACTGTCCCAGGGCCTCAGACTGTTAGTTTAGTAACAACCCAGTCCCAGTCCCTCACACTGTCCCAGGCCCTCAGACCGTTAGTTTAGTAACAACCCAGTCCCAGGCCCTCAGCCTTTTAGTTTAGTAACAACCCAGTCCCAGAACCTCAGCCTGTTAGTTTAGTAACAACCCAGTCCCAGGCCCTCAGACTGTCCCAGGGCCTCAGACTGTTAGTTTAGTAACAACCCAGTCCCAGTCCCTCACACTGTCCCAGGCCCTCAGACCGTTAGTTTAGTAACAACCCAGTCCCAGGCCCTCAGACTGTTAGTTTAGTAACAACCCAGTCCCAGTCCCTCACACTGTCCCAGGCCCTCAGACCGTTAGTTTAGTAACAACCCAGTCCCAGGCCCTGAGACCGTTAGTTTAGTAACAACCCAGTCCCAGGCCCTCAGCCTGTTAGTTTAGTAACAACCCAGTCCCAGACACTCAGACTGTCCCAGGCCCTCAGACCGTTAGTTTAGTAACAACCCAGTCCCAGGCCCTCAGCCTTTTAGTTTAGTAACAACCCAGTCCCAGAACCTCAGCCTGTTAGTTTAGTAACAACCCAGTCCCAGGCCCTCAGACTGTCCCAGGGCCTCAGACTGTTAGTTTAGTAACAACCCAGTCCCAGAACCTCAGCCTGTTAGTTTAGTAACAACCCAGTCCCAGGCCCTCAGACTGTCCCAGGGCCTCAGACTGTTAGTTTAGTAACAACCCAGTCCCAGTCCCTCACACTGTCCCAGGCCCTCAGACCGTTAGTTTAGTAACAACCCAGTCCCAGGCCCTCAGACCGTTAGTTTAGTAACAACCCAGTCCCCGGCCCTCAGACTGTAGTGTGTTATTAACAGCTTTTAGTAGTTGTTACCACCCGATACTTGGATACCCGATCTCATTGACCCTCAGACATATGAGAGACCTGAGATGAACTATCACAGAATTCCTCCTTTTCTTCCTCCTCTTCATCTTCATCATCTTCCTCCCCTTCCTCTTTCTCTCTCTCCTATTCCTCTTCTTCCTTGCCCTCTTCCTCCCTTCCTCTTCCTCTCCCCCTCTTCCTCTTCTCCCTCGCCCTCTTCCTCCACTTCCTCTCCCTCCACTTCCTCTTTTTCTCGCCCTCTTCCTCCTCTTTCTCCTCCTCCAAATGGACAACATAATTTGTTGTTGCCCTTCCATCCAATCCTCAGGACAACTTCATTGACCGCAGATGAACCGTCAGAGATGTTCTATTCCTCCTCTTCCTCACCTTTCTTATCTTCACATTCATGACAGACTGTCTGTCTGTCTGTCTGTCTGTCTGTCTGTCTGTCTGTCTGTCTGCCTGTCTGCCTGTCTGTCTGTCTGTCTGTCTGTCTGTCTGTCTGTCTGTCTGTCTGTCACTCACTCTGTCTCTCTGTGTCTGTCTGTCTGTCTGTCTGCCTGCCTGCCTGCCTGCCTGTCTGTCTGTCTGTCTGTCTGTCTGTCTGTCTGTCTGTCTGTCTGTCTGTCTGTCTGTCTGTCTGTCTGCCTGTCTGCCTGCCTGCCTGCCTGCCTGCCTGTCTGTCTGTCTGTCTGTCTGTCTGCCTGCCTGCCTGCCTGCCTGCCTGCCTGCCTGTCTGTCTGTCTGTCTGTCTGTCTGCCTGCCTGCCTGCCTGCCTGCCTGCCTGCCTGCCTGTCTGTCTGTCTGTCTGTCTGCTCTGCCTGCCTGCCTGCCTGCCTGCCTGCCTGCCTGTCTGTCTGTCTGTCTGTCTGTCTGTCTGATGAGCCGTTTGCCAAGTGTGGAACAACTTCGTTAACAATGTAATTTAAGTGAACTGTTTAAGTAATTAAGAATTGAGGCCCTGTTACCTAAGTAACTAACCGTAACGATTCACACACACACATTGTGATGGACAGCCTAAGTATAAAAGCAGCGAGAATGAGCGGCAGGATTGTTGACCTGAGTGAGTTGCCATGGTCACCTCAGTGACGTTCCCGTCGCTCGTTGCCTGATGGACTAGTTCAACAACATGCTTCTCGTAATAGCATCCCCATGTCTGATACTTGATAGGTCCATAATGTTCCTGCCTGCTTGGGGTTGATCACATCAACCGCATCATGCCAGAAACCCGAGACAATTCCAATTCACATACCGCCCCGACAGATCGACAGATGATGCAATCTCAATCGCACTCTACACTGCCCTTCGCCACCTGGACAAAAATGAACACTTACGTGAGAATGCTGTTCATTGACTACAGGTCAGCGTTCAACACCATAGTGCCCTCCAAGCTCATCGCTAAGCTAAGGACCCTGGGACTGAACACCTCCCTCTGCAACTAGATCCTGGACTTCCTGACTTGCCACCACCAGGTGGTAAGGGTAGGCAACAACACATCTGCCAAGCTGATCCTCAACAATGGGGCTCCCCAGGGTGTGTGCTTAGTTCTCTCCTGTACTCCCTGATCACCCACGACTGTGTGGCCAAACACGACCCCAACACCATCATTAAGTTTGCTGATGACACAACAGTGGTAGGCCAGATCACTGTGGGGAGGTGGGGAGGTGAAAGTGGGGCAGCAACCATGAGAGAGAGACAGAGAGAGAGACTAGGCTGCTTATCAAAGTCATTGTAAAGGGGGTAGGCCCTGTAATAGACTAGTGTCCTGTTCAGGGGGTGTACTGGTACATCAAGCTGCCTCACTACAGAAACAGGAGATAGACTAGTGTCCTGTTCAGGGGGTGTCCTGGTACATCAAGCTGCCTCACTACAGAAACAGGAGATAGACTAGTG
>NW_027014207.1:0-14038 GCF_036934945.1 Oncorhynchus masou masou
CCACAGGGATGCTGGTCCTTGTTGACTCCAATGCTTCCCACAATTGTGTGAAGTTGGCTGGATGTCCTTTGGATGGTGGATCATTCTTGATACACACAGGAAACTGTTGAGCGTGGAAAAATACCAGCAGCGTTGCAGTTCTTGACCGGTGCGCCTGGCACCTACTACCATACCCTGTTCAAAGGCACCTACTACCATACCCTGTTCAAAGGCACCTACTACCATACCCTGTTCAAAGGCACCTACTACCATACCCTGTTCAAAGGCACCTACTACCATACCCTGTTTAAAGGCACCTACTACCAGACCCTGTTCAAAGACACCTACTACCATACCCTGTTCAAAGACACCTACCCCCATACCCTGTTCAAAGGCACGTACTACCATACCCTGTTCAAAGGCACCTACTACCATACCCTGTTCAAAGGCACCTACTACCATACCCCTGTTCAAAGGCACCTACTACCATACCCTGTTCAAAGGTCCCTACTACCATACCCTGTTCAAAGGCACCTACCACCAGACCCTGTTACCAGACCCTGTTCAAAGGCACCTACTACCATACCCTGTTCAAAGGCACCTACTACCATACCCTGTTCAAAGGCACCTACTACCATACCCTGTTCAAAGGCACCTACTACCATACCCTGTTTAAAGGCACCAACTACCATACCCTGTTCAAAGGCACCTACTACCATACCCTGTTCAAAGACACCTACTACCATATCCTGTTCAAAGGCACCTACTACCATACCCTGTTTAAAAGCACCAACTACCATACCCTGTTCAAAGACACCTACTACCATACCCTGTTCAAAGACACCTACTACCATACTCCTGTTCAAAGGCACCTACTACCATACCCTGTTTAAAGGCACCAACTACCATACCCTGTTCAAAGACACCTACTACCACACCCCTGTTCAAAGACACCTACCACCATACCCTGTTCAAAGGCACCTACTACCATACCCTGTTCAAAGACACCTACTGCCATACCCTGTTCAAAGGCACCTACTACCAGACCCTGTTTAAAGGCACCTACTACCATACCCTGTTCAAAGGCACCTACTACCATACCCTGTTCAAAGGCACCTACTACCAGACCCTGTTCAAAGACACCTACTATCATATCCTGTTCAAAGGCACCTACCACCATACCCTGTTCAAAGGCACCTACTACCAGACCCTGTTCAAAGGCACCTACTACCATACCCTGTTCAAAGGCACCTACCACCAGACCCTGTTACCAGACCCTGTTCAAAGGCACCTACCACCATACCCTGTTACCAGACCCTGTTCAAATTCACCTACTACCAGACCCTGTTCAAAGGCACCTACTACCATACCCTGTTCAAAGGCACCTACCACCAGACCCTGTTACCAGACCCTGTTCAAAGACACCTACTACCATACCCTGTTCAAAGGCACCTACTACCAGACCCTGTTCAAAGGCACCTACTACCAGACCCTGTTCAAAGGCACCTACTACCAGACCCTGTTCAAAGACACCTACTACCAGACCCTGTTCAAAGACACCTACTACCATACCCTGTTCAAAGACACCTACTACCACACCCTGTTCAAAGACACCTACTACCAGACCATGTTCAAAGACACCTACCACCATACCCTGTTCAAAGACACCTACTACCAGACCCTGTTCAAAGGCACCTACTACCAGACCCTGTTCAAAGGCACCTACTACCATACCCTGTTCAAAGGCACCTACTACCAGACCCTGTTCAAAGACATCTACTACCAGACCCTGTTCAAAGACGCCTACTACCACACCCTGTTCAAAGGCACCTACTACCACACCCTGTTCAAAGGCACCTACTACCAGACCCTGTTCAAAGACACCTACTATCATATCCTGTTCAAAGGCACCTACCACCATACCCTGTTCAAAGGCACCTACTACCATATCCTGTTCAAAGTCACCTACTACCATACCCTGTTCAAAGGCACCTACTACCATACCCTGTTCAAAGACACCTACCACCATACCCTGTTCAAAGGCACCTACTACCATACCCTGTTCAAAGGCACCTACTACCAGACCCTGTTCAAAGGCACCTACTACCATACCCTGTTCAAAGGCACCTACTACCATACCCTGTTCAAAGGCACCTACTACCATACCCTGTTCAAAGGCACCTACTACCAGACCCTGTTCAAAGGCACCTACTACCAGACCCTGTTCAAAGGCACCTACTACCATACCCTGTTCAAAGGCACCTACCACCAGACCCTGTTACCAGACCCTGTTCAAAGGCACCTACTACCATACCCTGTTACCAGACCCTGTTCAAAGACATCTACTACCATACCCTGTTACCAGACCCTGTTCAAAGGCACCTACTACCATACCCTGTTCAAAGACACCTACTACCATACCCTGTTCAAAGGCACCTACTACCATACCCTGTTTAAAGGCACCTACTACCATACCCTGTTCAAAGACACCTACTACCATACCCTGTTACCACACCCTGTTCAAAGGCACCTACCCCCATACCCTGTTCAAAGGCACCTACTACCATACCCTGTTCAAAGGCACCTACCACCAGACCCTGTTACCAGACCCTGTTCAAAGGCACCTACTACCAGACCCTGTTCAAAGACACCTACTACCATACCCTGTTCAAAGGCACCTACTACCATACCCTGTTCAAAGGCACCTACTACCATACCCTGTTCAAAGGCACCTACTACCATACCCTGTTTAAAGGCACCTACTACCATACCCTGTTCAAAGGCACCTACCACCATACCCTGTTCAAAGGCACCTACCACCATACCCTGTTCAAAGACACCTACTACCATACCCTGTTCAAAGGCACCTACCAACATACCCTGTTCAAAGGCACCTACCACCATACCCTGTTCAAAGGCACCTACTACCATACCCTGTTCAAAGACACATACTACCAGACCCTGTTCAAAGACACCTACTACCATACCCTGTTCAAAGACACCTACTACCACACCCTGTTCAAAGACACCTACTACCAGACCCTGTTCAAAGACACCTACTACCATACCCTGTTCAAAGGCACCTACTACCATACCCTGTTCAAAGGCACCTACTACCTTACCCTGTTCAAAGACACCTACTACCAGACCCTGTTTAAAGGCACCTACTACCATACCCTGTTCAAAGGCACCTACCACCATACCCTGTTCAAAGGCACCTACCACCATACCCTGTTCAAAGACACCTACTACCATACCCTGTTCAAAGGCACCTACCAACATACCCTGTTCAAAGGCACCTACCACCATACCCTGTTCAAAGGCACCTACCACCATACCCTGTTCAAAGACACCTACTACCAGACCCTGTTCAAAGACACCTACTACCATACCCTGTTCAAAGACACCTACTACCACACCCTGTTCAAAGACACCTACTACCATACCCTGTTCAAAGGCACCTACTACCAGACCCTGTTCAAAGACACCTACTATCATATCCTGTTCAAAGGCACCTACCAACATACCCTGTTCAAAGGCACCTACTACCATACCCTGTTTAAAGGCACCTACTACCATACCCTGTTCAAAGGCACCTACCACCATACCCTGTTCAAAGGCACCTACTACCAGACCCTGTTCAAAGACACCTACTATCATATCCTGTTCAAAGGCACCTACCACCATACCCTGTTCAAAGGCACCTACTACCATATCCTGTTCAAAGTCACCTACTACCATACCCTGTTCAAAGGCACCTACTACCATACCCTGTTCAAAGACACCTACCACCATACCCTGTTCAAAGGCACCTACTACCATACCCTGTTCAAAGGCACCTACTACCAGACCCTGTTCAAAGGCACCTACTACCATACCCTGTTCAAAGGCACCTACTACCATACCCTGTTCAAAGGCACCTACTACCATACCCTGTTCAAAGGCACCTACTACCAGACCCTGTTCAAAGGCACCTACTACCAGACCCTGTTCAAAGGCACCTACTACCATACCCTGTTCAAAGGCACCTACCACCAGACCCTGTTACCAGACCCTGTTCAAAGGCACCTACCACCATACACTGTTACCAGACCCTGTTCAAAGGCACCTACCACCAGACCCTGTTCCAAAGGCACCTACTACCATACCCTGTTCAAAGGCACCTACTACCATACCCTGTTCAAAGGCACCTACTACCATACCCTGTTTAAAGGCACCTACTACCATACCCTGTTCAAAGACACCTACTACCATACCCTGTTACCACACCCTGTTCAAAGGCACCTACCCCCATACCCTGTTCAAAGGCACCTACTACCATACCCTGTTCAAAGGCACCTACCACCAGACCCTGTTACCAGACCCTGTTCAAAGGCACCTACTACCAGACCCTGTTCAAAGACACCTACTACCATACCCTGTTCAAAGGCACCTACTACCATACCCTGTTCAAAGGCACCTACTACCATACCCTGTTCAAAGGCACCTACTACCATACCCTGTTTAAAGGCACCTACTACCATACCCTGTTCAAAGGAGCCTACCACCATACCCTGTTCAAAGGCACCTACCACCATACCCTGTTCAAAGACACCTACTACCATACCCTGTTCAAAGGCACCTACCAACATACCCTGTTCAAAGGCACCTACCACCATACCCTGTTCAAAGGCACCTACCACCATACCCTGTTCAAAGACACCTACTACCAGACCCTGTTCAAAGACACCTACTACCATACCCTGTTCAAAGACACCTACTACCACACCCTGTTCAAAGACACCTACTACCAGACCCTGTTCAAAGACACCTACTACCATACCCTGTTCAAAGGCACCTACTACCATACCCTGTTCTAAAGGCACCTACTACCATACCCTGTTCAAAGACACCTACTACCAGACCCGGTTTAAAGGCACCTACTACCATACCCTGTTCAAAGGCACCTACCACCATACCCTGTTCAAAGGCACCTACCACCATACCCTGTTCAAAGACACCTACTACCATACCCTGTTCAAAGGCACCTACCAACATACCCTGTTCAAAGGCACCTACCACCATACCCTGTTCAAAGGCACCTACCACCATACCCTGTTCAAAGACACCTACTACCAGACCCTGTTCAAAGACACCTACTACCATACCCTGTTCAAAGACACCTACTACCACACCCTGTTCAAAGACACCTACCACCAGACCCTGTTCAAAGACACCTACCACCATACCCTGTTCAAAGACACCTACTACCATACCCTGTTCAAAGACACCTACTACCACACCCTGTTCAAAGGCACCTACTACCATACCCTGTTCAAAGGTCCCTACTACCAGACCCTGTTCAAAGACATCTACTACCATACCCTGTTCAAAGACACCTACTACCACACCCTGTTCAAAGGTCTCTACTACCAGACCCTGTTCAAAGGCACCTACTACCAGACCCTGTTACCAGACCCTGTTCAAAGGCACCTACTACCAGACCCTGTTCAAATGTCCCTACTACCAGACCCTGTTCAAAGACATCTACTACCACACCCTGTTCAAAGGTCCCTACTACCAGACCCTGTTCAAAGGCACCTACTACCAGACCCTGTTACCAGACCCTGTTCAAAGGCACCTACTACCATACCCTGTTCAAAGACACCTACTACCATACCCTGTTCAAAGGCACCTACTACCAGACCCTGTTCAAAGGCACCTACTACCATACCCTGTTCAAAGACACCTACTACCACACCCTGTTCAAAGACACCTACCACCAGACCCTGTTCAAAGACACCTACCAAAATACCCTGTTCAAAGACACCTACTACCATACCCTGTTCAAAGACACCTACCACCATACCCTGTTCAAAGACACCTACTACCATACCCTGTTCAAAGGTCCCTACTACCAGACCCTGTTCTAAAGACATCTACTACCATACCCTGTTCAAAGACACCTACTACCACACCCTGTTCAAAGGTCTCTACTACCAGACCCTGTTCAAAGGCACCTACTACCAGACCCTGTTACCAGACCCTGTTCAAAGGCACCTACTACCAGACCCTGTTCAAATGTCCCTACTACCAGACCCTGTTCAAAGACATCTACTACCACACCCTGTTCAAAGGTCCCTACTACCAGACCCTGTTCAAAGGCACCTACTACCAGACCCTGTTACCAGACCCTGTTCAAAGGCACCTACTACCAGACCCTGTTCAAAGGCACCTACTACCATACCCTGTTCAAAGGCACCTACTACCAGACCCTGTTTAAAGGCACCTACTACCAGACCCTGTTCAAAGGCACCTACTACCAGACCCTGTTTAAAGGCTTCTACTACCATACCCTGTTCAAAGGCACCTACTACCATACCCTGTTCAAAGACACCTACTACCATACCCTGTTCAAAGGCACCTACTACCATACCCTGTTCAAAGGCACCTACTACCACAACCTGTTCAAAGACACCTACTACCAGACCCTGTTCAAAGACACATACATCTTTTGTTGTGCTTCTACACCTGCATTGCTTGCTGTTTTAGGTTTTAGGCTGGGTTTCTGTACAGCACTTTGAGATATCAGCTGATGTAAGAAGGGTTATTTAAATACATTTGAATTCATTTGATTTGATGTGATTTGCCCATTCATCCTCCGAATGGCACACATACACAATCCACGTCTCAATTGTCCCAAACAACCCGTCTCCTCACCTTCTTCGTCTACACTGATTTGAAGTGGATTTAAACATGTGACATCAATAAGGGATCAGAGCTTCCACCTGGACTGGACTCACCTGGTCGGTCTGTGTCATGGCAAGAGCAGGTGTTCACACAGTGTATGTATGTGGTATAACTGATGGGCACCAGGATGTGATCAGATGTGTGTTTGGACATTTACATCACACACAAATAGAAATGGATTTCCTTAATGACAGGAGGATGCAGGATCTTAATTTGATCACCCTGTTGCAACGCAGGGAAAAAATAAATTATACATAGTAGAATAATTGTGAAGAAGAGGAGATGATAATAGATGACGTCGTTGATGAAGAGGAGATGATAATAGATGAGGTGGTTGATGAAGAGGAGTTGATAATAGATGAGGTGGTTGATGAAGAGGAGATGATAATAGATGAGGTGGTTTGACCTGGTTGATGAAGAGGAGATGATAATAGATGAGGTGGTTGATGAAGAGGAAGCTGATAATGGATGAGGTGGTTGATGAAGAGGAAGATGATAATAGGTGAGGTGGTTGATGAAGAGGAGATTATAATAGATGAGGTGGTTTGACCTGGTTGATGAAGAGGAGATGATAATAGATGAGGTGGTTTATGAAGAGAAGATGATAATAGATGAGGTGGTTGATGAAGAGGAGACAATAATAGATGAGGTGGTTGATGAAGAGGAAGCTGATAATGGATGAGGTGGTTGATGAAGAGGAGATGATAATAGATGAGGTGGTTGATGAAGAGGAGATTATAATAGATGAGGTGGTTGATGAAGAGGAGATGATAAAAGATGAGGTGGTTTGACCTGGTTGATGAAGAGGAGATGATAATAGATGAGGTGGTTTATGAAGAGGAGATGATAATAGATGAGGTGGTTGATGAAGAGGAGACGATAATAGATGAGGTGGTTGATGAAGAGGAAGCTGATAATGGATGAGGTGGTTGATGAAGAGGAAGACGATAATAGATGAGGTGGTTGATGAAGAGGAAGCTGATAATGGATGAGGTGGTTGATGAAGAGGAAGATGATAATAGATGAGGTGGTTGATGAAGAGGAGATGATAATAGATGAGGTGGTTGATGAAGAGGAGATGATAATAGATGAGGTGGTTGATGAAGAGGAGATGATAATAGATGAGGTGGTTGATGAAGAGGAGATGATAATAGGTGAGGTGGTTGATGAAGAGGAGATTATAATAGATGAGGTGGTTTGACCTGGTTGATGAAGAGGAGATGATAATATATGAGGTGGTTGATGAAGAGGAGATGATAATAGATGAGGTGGTTTATGAAGAGGAGATGATAATAGATGAGGTGGTTGATGAAGAGGAGACGATAATAGATGAGGTGGTTGATGAAGAGGAAGATGATAATGGATGAGGTGGTTGATGAAGAGAAAGATGAGAATAGATGAGGTGGTTGATGAAGAGGAGATGATAATAGATGAGGTGGTTGATGAAGAGGAGATGATAATAGATGAGGTGGTTGATGAAGAGGAGACGATAATAGATGAGGTGGTTGATGAAGCGGAAGCTGATAATGGATGAGGTGGTTGATGAAGAGAAAGATGATAATAGATGAGGTGGTTGATGAAGAGGAGATGATAACAGATGAGGTGGTTGATGAAGAGGAGATGATAATAGATGAGGTGATTGATGAAGAGGAGATGATAATAGATGAGGTGGTTGATGAAGAGGCGATGATAATAGATGAGGTGATTGATGAAGAGGAGATGATAATAGATGAGGTGGTTGATGAAGAGGCGATGATAATAGATGAGGTGGTTGAAGAAGAGGAGATGATAATAGATGAGGTTTTTGATGAAGAGGAGATGATAATAGATGAGGTGGTTGATGAAGAGGAGTTGATAATAGATGAGGTGATTGATGAAGAGGAAATGATAATAGATGAGGTGGTTGATGAAGAGGAGTAGATGAGGTGGTTGATGAAAGAGGAGATGATAATAGATGAGGTGGTTGATGAAGAGGAGATGATAATAGATGAGGTGGTTGATGAAGAGGAGATGATAATAGATGAGGTGTTTGATGAAGAGGAGTTTATAATAGATGAGGTGGTTGATGAAGAGGAGATGATAATAGATGAGGTGGTTGATGAAGAGGAGATGATAATAGATGAGGTGGTTGATGAAGAGGAGATGATAATAGATGAGGTGGTTGATGTTAATGGATGAAGGTTGATGAAGGAGATGATAATAGATGAGGTGGTTGATGAAGAGGAGATGATAACAGATGAGGTGGTTGATGAAGAGGAGATGATAATAGATGAGGTGATTGATGAAGAGTGAGATGATAATAGATAGGTGGTTGATGAAGAGTGATAATAGATGAGGTGATTGATGAAGAGGAGATGATAATAGATGAGGTGGTTGATGAAGAGGATGATAATAGATGATGTGGTTGAAGAAGAGGAGATGATAATAGATGAGGTTTTTGATGAAGAGGAGATGATAATAGATGAGGTGGTTGATGAAGAGGAGTTGATAATAGATGAGGTGATTGATGAAGAGGAAATGATAATAGATGAATGAAGATAGATGAGGTGGTTGATGAAGAGGAGATGATAATAGATGAGGTGGTTGATGAAGAGGAGATGATAATAGATGAGGTGGTTGATGAAGAGAGATGATAATAGAGATGGTTGATGAATTTATAATAGATGAGGTGGTTGATGAAGAGGAGATGATAATAGATGAGGTGGTTGATGAAGAGGAGATGATAATAGATGAGGTGGTTGATGGAGAGGAGATGATAATAGATGAGGTGGTTGATGAAGAGGATATGATAATCCCCTTGGTTGAGGAAGAGGAGATGATAATAGATGAGATGGTTGATTGATAATAGATGAGATGGTTGATGAAGAGGAGATGATAATAGATGAGGTGATTTGACTTGGTTGTTCCCCTGTGTGTTGCTTTGCTGTGTTATTGTGGCCTGTGTGTGTGTGTGTGTGTGTGTGTGTGTGTGTGTGTGTGTGTGTGTGTGTGTGTGTGTGTGTGTGTGTGTGTGTGTGTGTGTGTGTGTGTGTGTGTGTGTGTGTGTGTGTGTGTGTGTGCGTGTGTGTGTGTGTGTTGTGTGTGTGTGTGTTGAACAGGACTTGGCCAAATCAGGTCCAAATGCCACATCTCTAGCACTGTGCTAACACAGAACAACCGACTCAGTCAATGTTAACATCTGGCTACAATCACAGCTGGGGGGAGAGAGAGTAGGGGGGGGATTGGGGAGGGGGTATAGAGGAAGGAGGATGGAGGATGGAGAAAGGCGTGGGGGTTTGTTCTGTTTTCAAACAGGGAGGAAGTTGGCAAGAGAGGGAGATGAGGGAGAGATAGAGGAGAGTGAGAAAGAGAAAAATTCAAGTGAGAGTGATTAAATGTGAGGAAGAGAGAGAGAGAGGAGAGTGAACGAGAAAGACAGAGAGAAAGAGTGTGAACATGCCAGGAACGGGGAACTTTAGGAGGAGGGGGGGCACTGCAGTATCAGAGAGGTAAACACACAGGGCTGGACCTGGAGATGAGCTGTATCTTGGAGTGGAGCTGTTGAGTGACTTCTCTGGGATAGGTGGGACGGTAGCATCCCACCTCGCCAACAGCCAATGACATTGCAGGGCGCCAAATTCAAAACAACAGAAATATTATAATTGTAATTCCTCAAACATACAAGTATTATACATCATTTTAAAGATAAACTTCTCGTTAATTCAGCCTCAGTGTCTGATTTCAAAAAGGCTTTAAGGCAAAAGCACACCTTGCGATTATGTTAGGTCAGCGCCAAGCCACCGAAAAACATACAGCCATTTTCCAAAGAAGGAGAGGTGTCACAAAAAACAGAAATAACGTTAAAATGAATCACTAACCTTTGATGATCTTCACCGGATGGCACTCCCAGTACTCTTAGACAGTAAATGTGTGTTTTGTTCGATAAAGTTAATCTTTATGCCCAAAAGCCTCATTTGAAATTGGTGCGTTATGTTCAGAAATGCATTCTCTCAAACAGACATCCGGTGAAAGTGCAGAGAGCCACATCAACTAACAGAAATACTCATCATAAACATTGATAGAAGATACAAGTGTTAAACACACAATTAAAGATAAACTTCTCCTTAATGCAACTGTTGTGTCAGATTTCAAAAAGGTTTCATGGTAAGAGAACACCATGCAATTATGTTAGGTCAGCGCCAAGCCACAGAAAAAACCTACAGCCATTTTCCAACCAAGGAGAGGTGTCACAAAACTCAGAAATAGCCTTATGAATATTCACTTACTTTTGATGATCTTCATCGGAATGCAAGGAATCCAAGTTTTTTTTTGAGAAGTTCATCATCTATGTTAAAATAATCCTTTTTTGTTCGCGCGTTTTACAAAATTCCAACTGTTCCAACTGGACAATTCCTTTGTCTTTAGAAATTAAAGGGAATGCAACTCGCTCTCACGGACGCTCGCGTGTCTAAACTAATGGCATTCTGCCAGACCCCTGATTCAAACTGATTCTTAATTCGCTCCCTTTCATAGTAGACGCCTGAAACAAGGTTCTAAAGACTGTTGACATCTAGTGGAAGCCTTAGGTAGTGCAACATAACCCCATAGACACTGTATATTGGATAGGCAATCACTTGAAAAACTACAAACCTCAGATGTCCTACTTCCTGTTTGGACTTCGTCTCAGGATTTTGCCTGCCATATGGGTTCTGTTATACTCACAGACATCATTCAAACAGGTTTAGAAACTTCAGAGTGTTTTATATCCACATCTACTAATTATATGCATATTCCTATTCCCAGTTTACTCTGGGCACCTTATTCATCCAAGCTACTCAATGCTGTACCCCAGTCCCAAAGAGGTTTTACCTGTGTCTAGGAGATAGAGATGAACTGTGTCTAGGAGTGGAGATAGACATGAACTGTGTCTAGGAGTGGAGATATACTGTGTCTAGGAGTGAGATGAGCTGTATCTAGGAGTGGAGATAGAGATGAACTGTGTCTAGGAGTGGAGATAGAGATGAACTGTATCTAGGAGTGGAGATAGAGATGAACTGTGTCTAGGAGTGGACCTAGAGATATTATCTGTATCTTGGAGTGGAGATAGAGATGAACTGTATCTAGAATTGGAGATAGAGATGAACTGTGTCTAGGAGTGGAGATAGAGATGAACTGTGTCTAGGAGTGGAGATAGAGATGAACTGTGTCTAGGAGTGGAGATGGAGATAGAGATGAACTGTATCAGGAGTGGAGATAGAGATGAACTGTGTCTAGGAGTGGAGATAGAGATGAACTGTATCTAGGAGTGAGATAGAGATGAGAGGAGAGATAGAGATGAGCTGTGTCTAGGAGTGGAGATAGATAGGAGTAGAGATAGAATGAACTGTGTCTAGGAGTGGAGATAGAGATGTATCTAGTGTGTCTAGGAGTGGAGATAGACATGAACTGTGTCTAGGAGTGGAGATAGAGATGAACTGTGTCTAGGAGTGGAGATAGAGATGAATGGACTGTGTCTAGGAGTGGAGATAGAGATGAGCTGTATCTAGGAGTGGAGATAGAGATGAACTGTATCTAGGAGTGGAGATAGAGATGAACTGTGTCTAGGAGTGGAGATAGATATTATCTGTGTCTAGGAGTGGAGATATACATGAAATGTGTCTAGGAGTGGAGATAGAGATGAACTGTGTCTAGGAGTGGAGATAGATAGACATGAACTGTGTCTAGAGTGGAGATATAGATGAACTGTGTCTAGGAGTGGAGATAGAGATGAACTGTGTCTAGGGAGTGGAGATAGAGATGAACTGTATCTAGGAGTAGAGATAGAGATGAACTGTGTCTAGGAGTGGAGATAGAGATGAACTGTATCTAGGAGTGGAGATGAGACTGTATTATCTGTGTCTAGGAGTGGAGATAGAGATGAACTGTATCTAGGAGTGGACCTAGATATTATCTGTGTCTTGGAGTGTAGACATGAACTGTATCTAGAGTGGAGATAGAGATGAACTGTATGTAGGAGTGGACCTAGATATTATCTGTGTCTTGGAGTAGAGATAGAGATGAACTGTATCTAGGAGTGGAGATAGAGATGAACTGTATCTAGGAGTGGACCTAGATAGTGTCTTAGGATGACATGAACTGTATCTAGGGACCTAGATGTATCTGGAGAGATAGAGATGAACTGTATCTTGGAGTGGACCTAGATATTATATGTATCTAGGACTGGAGATAGAGATGAACTGTATCTAGATATTATTATATGTGTCTTGGAGTGGAGATAGAGATGAACTGTGTCTAGGAGTGGACCTAGATATTATCTGTATCTTGGAGTGGAGATAGAGATGAACTGTATCTAGGAGTGGAGATAGAGATGAACTGTAATGGAGATGAACTGAACTGTATCTAGGAGTGGAGAATATTATCTGTATCTAGGATGGAGACTGAACTGTATCTAGGAGTGGACCTAGATATTATCTGTGTCTTGGAGTGGAGAGATGAACTGTATCTAGGAGTGGACCTAGATATTATCTGTGTCTAGGAGTGGAGATAGAGATGAACTGTATCTAGGAGTGGAGATAGAGATGAACTGTGTCTAGGAGTGGAGATAGAGATGAACTGTATCTAGGGAGTGGAGATAGAGATGAACTGTATCTAGGAGTGGAGATAGAGATGAACTGTATCTAGGAGTGGAGATAGAGATGAACTGTGTCTAGGAGTGGAGATAGAGATGAACTGTATCTAGGAGTGGAGATAGAGATGAACTGTGTCTAGGAGTGGAGATAGAGATGAACTGTATCTAGGAGTGGAGATAGAGATGAACTGTGTCGAGGAGTGGAGATAGAGATGAACTGTATCTAGGAGTGGACTGTACCCCAGTCCCAAAGATATTACCTGTGTCTTGGAGTGGAGATGGATATCTAGAGATGAACTGTATCTAGGAGTAGAGATAGAGATGAACTGTATCTAGGAGTGGAGATAGAGATGAACTGTATCATGAACTGTGAGTGGAGATAGAGATGAACTGTATCTAGGAGTGGACCTAGATATTATCTGTGTCCTGGGAGATGGAGATGAACTGTGTCTAGATGAACTGTGTCTAGGAGGAGATAGAGATGAACTGTGTCTAGATAGATAGAGATGAGCTGTATCTGTGTAGACATTGGAGTAGAGATAGAGATGAACTGTGTCTAGAGTGGAGATAGACATGAACTGTATCTAGGAGTGGAGATAGGAGATGAACTGTGTCTAGGAGTGGACCTAGATGGATTATCTGTGTCTTGGAGTAGAGATAGAGATGAACTGTGTCTAGGAGTAGAGATAGACATGAACTGTGTCTAGGAGTGGAGATAGACAT
>NW_027014208.1:0-14037 GCF_036934945.1 Oncorhynchus masou masou
CTAACACCACGCTGCATCTCAACATTATACACCTCTATCATTAACACCATGCTGTATCTCAACATTATACACCTCTATCATTAACACCATGCTGTATCTCAACATTATACACCTCTATCATTAACACCATGCTGCATCTCAACATTATACACCTCTATCATCATGCTGTATCTCAACATTATACATCTCTATCATCATGCTGTATCTCAACATTATAAGACCTCTATCATGCTGTATCTCAACATTATACACCTCTATCATCATGCTGCATCTCAACATTATACACCTCTATCATTAACACCATGCTGCATCTCAACATTATGCACCTCTATCATTAACACCATGCTGTATCTCAACATTATACACCTCTCTCATTAACACCATGCTGCATCTCAACATTATACACCTCTCTCATTAACACCATGCTGCATCTCAACATTATACACCTCTCTCATTAACACCATGCTGCATCTCAACATTATACACCTCTATCATTAACACCATGCTGCATCTCAATATTATACACCGCTATCATCATGCTGTATCTCAACATTATACACCTCTCTCATTAACACCATGCTGCATCTCAACATTATACACGCTATCATCATGCTGTATCTCAACATTATACACCTCTCTCATTAACACCATGCTGCATCTCAACATTATACACCGCTATCATCATGCTGTATCTCAACATTATACACCTCTCTCATTAACACCATGCTGCATCTCAACATTATACACCGCTATCATCATGCTGTATCTCAACATTATACACCTCTCTCATTAACACCATGCTGCATCTCAACATTATACACTGCTATCATCATGCTGTATCTCAACATTATACACCTCTCTCATTAACACCATGCTGCATCTCAACATTATACACCTCTCTCATTAACACCATGCTGCATCTCAACATACCTATCATTAACACCATGATGCATCTCAACATACCTATCATTAACACCACGCTGCATCTCAACATACCTATCATTAACACCATGCTGCATCTCAACATACCTATCATTAACACCATGCTGCATCTCAACATACCTATCATTAACACCATGCTGCATCTCAACATACCTATCATTAACACCATGCTGCATCTCAACATACCTATCATTAACACCATGCTGCATCTCAACATACCTATCATTAACACCATGCTGCATCTGAACATACCTATCATCAACACCATGCTGCATCTCAACATTATACACCTCTCTCATCAACACCATGCTGCATCTCAACATACCTATCATTAACACCATGCTGCATCTCAACATACCTATCATTAACACCATGCTGCATCTGAACATACCTATCATCAACACCATGCTGCATCTCAACATTATACACCTCTCTCATCAACACCATGCTGCATCTCAACATACCTATCATTAACACCATGCTGCATCTCAACATACCTATCATTAACACCATGCTGCATCTCAACATACCTATCATTAACACCATGCTGCATCTCAACATACCTATCATCAACACCATGCTGCATCTCAACATACCTATCATCAACACCATGCTGCATCTCAACATACCTATCATTAACACCATGCTGCATCTCAACATACCTATCATCAACACCATGCTGCATCTCAACATACCTATCATTAACACCATGCTGCATCTCAACATACCTATCATCAACACCATGCTGCATCTCAACATTATACACCTCTCTCATCAACACCATGCTGCATCTCAACATACCTATCATCAACACCATACAAGCCTTCTCAGTACAGGAACCAGCTTTTACTGGGATTGATTTGACTATTGTTATGACATTGTCCTACACCACTTTTCTCATGTACATTGTCTAATCTTGGGTTAATCACAGTACCCATTCTGACTCAGAAGTGGTTCATAATGTCCCTATGTATAATCCATCTCTGATTCTATGCTGCAATTTATGTTGAACAGTAGGCTGCATAGCTTTGTTGTAAACAGGATCGCAGTAGATTACAGAGGTTCACAAGGGGAGTCAGCATCAGCCCTCCCACAGGTGTGTGTTACCATAGAGAGTGGTAAACTCTGGGACCTCAGCTGCCATCTCTCACCCTTTACCTCCCTGAGGAGGGGCATTGTGGCAGGGCTCAGCTCTGAGCTCCTGTAATCTCTCTCTCTCTCTCTCTCTCTCTCTCTCTCTCTCTCTCTCTCTCTCTCTCTCTCTCTCTCTCTCTCTCTCTCTCTCTCTCTCTCTCTCTCTCTCTCTCTCTCTCTCTCTCTCTCTCTCTCTTTAAAGACAACATCCCTACTTCATCTGTGAAAAGCTGCTACCTCAGAGAGAATCATACCATCCACAACAATCTGTCATTAACTGGTAAGGCATGTTGGGATTTGGTCTGGACAGGGTCAAATTCTATGCAGAGCTGTGAGCTTAGTTAGAGAGAGGATTAGAATCTACTTCACTTTAGGCCACTTAGTGTAGTGTCCACACAAACACACACTCTCTACTTATCCCTGACACAATCAGTGTGGGTGCGCTGGCAGGCTGCCAACTACTTGCGGACCAAAAGGCCATTTCCTAAAGCCACCACAAGGCTGAGCTGCGGACATCTACACACCACCGTATCCAAGAGTACCTTGGAAGCCTGCTGGATGGCATTACACTGAAAGAGATGCTTTGCTTTCGTGCCTTAGATACACCCTGCACCCAAAACACAGGTTCGGATTTTTTCACTGGTATTATCTCCAATCTTTCACCAAAAATTATTTACATATAATAAACATTTTCATTTTGGTTAAGTCTTACCAGACAGAAACAAAATAAAACACATTAAATTCAGTTAAATAATGAATTCCAAATTAGGGATTGAAGCAGGTGTCACGAATATTACCGAAGGTGACTCCCCTTTTTTGTTCGGGGTGGCGCTCGGCGGTCGTCTTTCGCCGCCGGTCTACTTAGCTATCAATGATCCGTTGATCTGTTTTCCTTTGGTTTTGTCTGATTGGTATCACCTGTTTCTTGTTTGGTTGTTAGGGTGGGGTTAATTATAGTTTGTTCAGCCCGTTTCTGTTTCGTGCAGGCTAGTTCGTCCTGTTCTGTGTTTGGAGTGTATTTTGTTTGTATTTTGGGTTTCACGCTGTCCGTTATTATTTCTGATCATTTGTTTTCCTACATTTGTTCATGTTATTTTTCCTGACATTAAAGGCGTGTTTTTCTACATCCTTTTGCTCTCTCGCCTGACTCCACACCTCCCCTCACTCATTTGTCGTAACAGAAGCCCGCACCACACGATATATGGAGTCAGCAGGAGCAGCGACCACTCCTCTTCCCACTATGGAGGAGAGAGTCCTTCATCACACGTCCATCCTCCATCGCCTAGGATCCGCGATGGATCAAATGATGGAGGATGGATCGCTGGGAGAGGAACGGTCTCCCTACTACCCACCAAACCCTCCCCACCAGCAACTCTACCATCTCCCCCATCTGGATCCAGTTCCAGCGCTCTGCGCATTACGCCTCCGAGGGAGTACAATGGAGCAGTGACGGGGTGCCAGGGATTCCTGCTTCAACTAGACCTCTACCTGGCCACCGTTCGGACGAGGAGAGAGTGTGGGTCCTCATCACATGCCTTACGGGTAGAGCCCTGGAGTGGGCTAATGTGGTCTGGAACGGGCCCGACTCAGCGAGGGACAATTACCTGGAGTTCACCCGCCGTTTCAGGGCCGTGTTCGATCACCCTCCAGAAGGTCGAGCGGCGGGTGAGAGATTGTTCCATCTCAGACAGGGGACGAGGAGCGCGCAGGACTTCGCGCTGGAGTTCCGGACCTTGGCCGCTGGAGCAGGGTGGAACGACAGGGCCCTGATAGACCATTACAGGTGTAGCCTGAGAGAGGACGTCCGCAGTGAGCTGGCCTGTCGGGACACTACACTTAGCCTGGATGGACTGATAGACCTGTCGATCCGGTTGGACCATCTGCTAGCTGCTCGCGGACGTTCTGAAAGGGTCCTGTCAGTTCTACCTCCTGACCCTCCTGCTCCTATCCTGATGGAGCTAGGAGGGACCACGTCTGGGGAGATCGGAGGAAGCTCTCCTGTGCCAGTTGTGGCAGGAGGGCACACGTCTGGTCGGTGCTGGAGAAATTCATCTGGGAATCTAGAAGGTAGGCAGAACACTCCTCGGTCACCCCAGGTGAGTAGCTTTACACTCTCCAGAGTTTCTGTTAGTCACATGTTCTTATTAATTTGTTTCCTTAATTATTCTCACTTCTCTCCAGCATAAGGCACTAGTAGATTCAGCGCAGCTGGAATCTTTATAGATACGCGAACTCGCTCAGAGGTTGAGGATTCCGTTAGTAAAGTAGACCCCCCTTTTTCCCGTGCACTCTTTGAATGAAGTGACCGGTAGGGTCAGGGCTGGTGAGGAGGAAAGCCACAATTTCGTTGGAGATGATTGCAGGGGGAATCACAAGAGGCCAGATGTAGTTTGTTCCTTATACGATTCACCTGCGTTTCCAGTGGTGCTGGGGATTCCCTGGCTAGCTATTCATAATCTACGATTTTGTGGAAACAGGGCTCACCAGGGGTGGTCTGATGAGTGTTCCAGGCAGGTGTGTAGGGGTTTCCATCGGTGCGACAATGGTGGAGAGTCAGACCAGGTTTCCACCGTGCGCATTCCAGCTGAGTATGACGATTTGGCTATCGCTTTCAGTAAAAGAAGGTGACCCAATTACCACCCCATAGGCAGGGGATTGCGTGATAAACCTCCAGGGTAACGCTGCACTCCCCAGGAGTCATGTGTATCCTTTGTCCCAGGAGGAGACGGTGGCTATTGAAACTTATATCACCGAGGCTCTGGGACAGGGGTACATTCGCCCTTCCATGTCACCTGCCTCTTCGAGTTTCTTTTTTGTGAAGAAAAAAGATGGTGGTTTGCATCCGTGTATTGATTATAGAGGTCTAAATTCCATCACGGTGGGTTTTAGTTACCCACTACCTCTCATTGCTACGGCAGTGGAATCATTTCACGGAGCGCAGTTCTTCACTAAACTGGATCTCAGGAGTGCTTATAATCTGGTGCGTATTCGGGATGGAGATGAGTGGAAAACTGCATTTAGCACTACTTCTGGCCATTATGAGTACCTCGTCATGCCATACAGTTTAAAAATGTTCCAGCTATATTTCAATCCCTTCGTGGATGAGATTCTCAGAGACCTGCACGGACAGGGTGTAGTGGTGTATATTGATGATTTTTGATCTACTCACGCTACACGCACTGCGCATGTATCTCTGGTGCGCAAGGTTCTTAGACGACTGCTGGAGCATGACCTGTATGTGAAGGCGGAGAAATGTGAGTTTTCCAAACGATCAGTTTCCTTCCTGTGTTATCGCATTTCCAGCTCTGGGTTGGTAATGGACGGTGACCGCGTAAAGGCCGTGCGTAATTGGCCGACTCCGACCACGGTAAAGGAAGTGCAGCGGTTCTTGGGGTTTGCCAATTGCCGGAGGTTTATCCGGGGTTTTGGTCAGGTAGCTGCCCCTATTACCTCACTGCTGAAGGGGGGGACCGGTGCGTTTACAGTGGTCAGCAGAGGCGGACGGGGCTTTTCGTAAGTTGAAGGCGATGTTCACTGAGGTGCCGGTGTTGGCGCATCCGGACCCTTCTTTGGCGTTTATAGTAGAGGTGGACGCATCAGAGGCTGGGGTTGGAGCGGTGCTCTCACAGCGTTCGGGTGCACCACCGAAGCTCCGCCCCTGTGCCTTTTTTTTGAAGAAACTCGGGCCAGCGGAGCGGAATTATTATGTGGGGGATAGGGAGTTGTTGGCTCAGGTTAAGGCCCTGAAGGTGTGGAGACACTGGCTTGAGGGGGCTAAGCACCCTTTCCTTATCTGGACTGACCACCGTAACCTGGAGTATATCCGATCAGCTAGGAGACTGAATCCTCGTCAGGCAAGGTGGGCTATGTATTTCACTCAGATTTCGTTTTACTATCTCGTATAGACCAGGCTCCCTCAACACTAAGGCCGACGTGCTGTCAAGACTCTATGACACTGAGGACAGGTCCATCGATCCTACTCCCATCATTCCGGCAGCTAAGCTGGTGGCACCAGTAGTATGGGATGTGGACGCGGACATCGAGCGGGCGCTAAGGGAGGAACCTGCGACTCCACAGTGTCCGGAGTGTCGTAGGTACGTGCCGCTTGCTGTTCGTGATTCAATTGATTTGATGGGCTCATTGTCTACCTTCGTCGGGTCACCCAGGTATTTTTAGGACAGTGCGAGGTCTTCAGAGGAAGTACTGGTGGCCCAATTTGAGGAGGGATGTGAGATTCTATGTCTCCTCCTGTTCGGTGTGCGCCCAGAGTAAGGCTCCTAGACACCTGCCACGAGGTAAATTACAACCTCTTCCCGTTCCACAACGGTCGTGGACCCATCTATCGGTAGATTTTCCTACTGACCTCCCCCCCTCTCAGGGTAACACAACGATCCTGGTCGTTGTGGATCGGTTCTCTAAGTCCTGCAGTCGTATCCCATTGCCCGGTCTCCCTACGGCCCTACAGACTGCGGAAGCTCTTTTCACCCATGTCTTCCGGCACTACGGGGTGCCCGAGGATATAGTTTCTGAAATAGCCCAGAACTCACTAAGCCACTCCTCTACCAACATGTCACCATTTGAGTGCGTGTTGGGGTACCAGCCAGTCCTGGCACCGTGGCATCAGAGCCAGACTGAGGCTCCTACGGTGGAGGAGTGGGTGCAGCGCTCTAAGGAGACCTGGAGGGCTGTCCAAGAGTCATTACGCCAAGCGAGTGTAAGGCAGAAGAAGAGCGCTGACCGTCACCGCAGTGAGGCCCCCGTGTTTGCACCTGGGGACAGGGTCTGGCTCTCGACCCGAAACCTGCCCCTCCGCTTGCCCTGCCGGAAGCTGGGTCCGCAGTGTATAGGGCCATTTAAAGTCCTGAGGAGAATAAACGAGGTTTGTTATCGATTATTACTTCCTTCGTATTATCGTATTAACCCCTCGTTTCATGTGTCTCTTCTCAGACCGGTGGTAGCCGGTCCCATGCAGGAAGGTGAGGTTCCGGAGGTTCCTCCGCCCCCTCTGGACATCGAGGGGTCCCCGGCGTACACGATACGAGCTATTCTGGACTCGAGACTCCGGGTGAGGGGCTTGCAGTATCTCGTTGACTGGGAGGGGTACGGTCCGGAGGAGAGGTGCTGGGTGACGGTGAGGGATATTCTAGATCCATCTATGTTGAGAGAGTTCCATCGCCTCCGTCCGGATCACACGGCGCCTCGGCCCCCGAGTCGTCCCCGAGGCCAGCGTCGGCGCGCTGCGGGAGCTGCGCGTCAGGGGGGGTACTGTCACGAATATTACCGAAGGTGACTCCCCTTCTTGTTCGGGTGGCGCTCGGCGGTCGTCGTCGCCAGTCTACTAGCTATCACTGATCCGTTGTTCTGTGTTCCTTTGGTTTTGTCTGATTGGTATCACCTGTTTCTTGTTTGGTTGTTAGGGTGAGGTTAATTATAGTTTGTTCAGCCCGCTTCTGTTTCGTGCGGGCTAGTTCGTCTGTTCTGTGTTTGAGTGTATTTTGTTTGTATTTTGGGTTTCGCGCTGTCCGTTATTATTTCTGATCATTTGTTTTCCTACTTTTGTTCATGTTATTTTTCCTGGATATTAAAGCGTGTTTTTTCCCACATCTTTTGCTCTCTGCGCCTGACTCCACACCTCCTCACTCAGTTGTCGTAACAGCAGGCCTGAAAACTAAAGTTGAATAAAATAATTCAAGGAGTGAGACTGAAAGGCTAATCTCCATGGAGTGCTGCAAGAGGCTTCGGGCTGGGAGAAGAGCACAGTGGTAAAACCTGGTAAACATCTTTGGCTGTTTTCACAAATCAGCTCGTCTCACCCAAGGGGGGTGAGAGGGAGGGGGCTCTTCTGAGCCGCCTCTACCCAGGCAACCACCCGCCTCTCTCCAGGAAACTCCACTGAGGCTGGGTAACATCCTTCCCCCTTCCTCCCTTCTTCCCCTCTCAGTGGAGCTGCCACCGCCGGGCCACCATATTGTCATTAAAGAGCAAGGCATTGTGAAGGAGAAGAGAAACACCCAGAGCACCATCTCAAGAGGCCCTGCTGCCCCACTCATGAGGACACTCAGTCCCAGCAAGCTCACTGCTCACACTCAGTCCCAGCAAGCTCACTGCTCACACTCAGTCCCAGCAAGCTCACTGCTCACACTCAGTCCCAGCAAGCTCACTGCTCACACTCAGTCCCAGCAAGCTCACTGCTCACACTCAGTCCCAGCAAGCTCACTGCTCACACTCAGTCCCAGCAAGCTCACTGCTCACACTCAGTCCCAGCAAGCTCACTGCTCACACTCAGTCCCAGCAAGCTCACTGCTCACACTCAGTCCCAGCAAGCTCACTGCTCACACTCAGTACCAGCAAGCTCACTGCTCAAACTCAGTACCAGCAAGCTCACTGCTCACACTCAGTCCCAGCAAGCTCACTGCTAACACTCAGTCCCAGCAAGCTCACTGCTCACACTCAGTCCCAGCAAGCTCACTGCTCACACTCAGTCCCAGCAAGCTCACTGCTCACACTCAGTCCCAGCAAGCTCACTGCTCACACTCAGTCCCAGCAAGCTCACTGCTCACACTCAGTCCCAGCAAGCTCATAACTCACACTCAGTCCCAGCAAGCTCACTGCTCACACTCAGTCCCAGCAAGCTCACTGCTCACACTCAGTCCCAGCCGGTACAATGCTTACGCTCAGTCCCAAATACACAGAAACAAGACAGACTAACAGTCAGACTGACAGACAGATGTGTGTGCACCCATATTAACCATCCCCCAAAAAACACAAACAAGACAAACAGAATCAGATTTCAGAATAGTCCCATTTTATTTCTGGGACATGATGGATTAAATATTATACAACGTATTTATGTCAAAACTAAAAATAACATCTTATATGCTCAAGGAAAACACCCAAATACTAATTGTACTATTTTTAAACGATCTAAAGGCTGTTACCAGGCAGGTTTGAGATGAATTGATTCCGAACTAAATAAGTTGTAGAAGGCTAAAGGAGTAATTGAAGTGGTGACAGAAATTCTTCCGTCTGCCTTGGTGCTCACTGTACATCTGTCTCCAGAGTATACTAGGAAAACTACAGTAAAACTACTGTTATCTGTAGATCTGTCTCCAGAGTATACGAGGAAAACTACAGTAAAACTACTGTTATCTGTAGATATGTCTCCAGAGTATACTAGGAAAACTACAGTAAAACTACTGTTATCTGTAGATCTGTCTCCAGAGCATATGAGCAAAACTACAGTAAAACTACTGTTATCTGTAGATCTGTCTCCAGAGTATACGAGGAAAACTACAGTAAACCTACTGTTATCTGTAGATCTGTCTCCAGAGTATACAAGGAAAACTACAGTAAAACTACTGTTATCTGTAGATCTGTCTCCAGAGTACACAAGGAAAACTACAGTAAAACTACTGTTATCTGTAGATCTGTCTCCAGAGTACACAAGGAAAACTACAGTAAAACTACTGTTATCTGTAGATCTGTCTCCAGAGTATACTAGGAAAACTACAGTAAAACTACTGTTATCTGTAGATCTGTCTCCAGAGTATACAAGGAAAACTACAGTAAAACTACTGTTATCTGTAGATCTGTCTCCAGAGTATACAAGGAAAACTACAGTAAAACTACTGTTATCTGTAGATCTGTCTCCAGAGTATACAAGGAAAACTATAGGCAGGGTAGCCAGTAAAACTACAGTTATGTAGGAAGGCTATAATCCTCTCCTGAGCAGTGTGTGTGTGTGTGTGTGTGTGTGTGTGTGTGTGTGTGTGTGTGTGTGTGTGTGTGTGTGTGTGTGTGTGTGTGTGTGTGTGTGTGTGTGGCAGTTATGGGGAAAAGTGTGGTGGCAGTGTCTGGGTGGTCTAGAGGAGAGGAGGAGAGAGAGGCACCGAGGAGCTGAATCCAAGCGAAGGAAAGCTCCTGTGTGTCTCCAGCAGATGGACCATTGTCTGTGGGAGTCGTGGGGACAGAGCACTGAGGGGTTCCCTTGTACCCAGGGTGGCCCTATCTTCATCCTTATTTCACCTCTCCGTGTCCCCCCATGGCCTTGGCCTTTTGTCCTGCTCGGTGTTGTTGTGCTTCCCTTATGTATCCTACTTTCGTTACCCTTTCAGAACAAAAGCAAGAAGCATTAATTTTACGGTCCTGTTTGTCTTTATTCCCTGGTTGTTTTGTGTTGTCTGAGGAACAAGTAGAGGTCGGTTGTGACAGGAGACAGCAGAATGTTGAGTCTAGTTATTCCCAGTGTGTTCCACATTATGTTGCATGACCCTGTTGTCCCTCCCCCTCCTACACATCAACTCAGATCCACTGCTCACACTCCACTGCAGGATAACTACTGCTCTCTATCAAATGAACACAGCAGACAGACATACTTGACATTATAGTTAAATATAGAACTGTGGCCATCTCGTTCAAACTGTGAAGTTGAGAACAGTATACGTCCTCACTGAATCCTATATTTTCCTCAGGACATTAATTTAAGCCATATGGTTACATTTTCCTGGCCATTAGTGGTTTGCCGTCTTGCTCTGCTGGAGTTATTCATTACATCAGTGTTGAACTGACAACCCATCAGGATCAGTGGGAGAGCTCCACCACATCACTTGGAAACATTTCCTAGCAAACGAAGAAAAAACACCATCCCCATGTGTCAATGTTACAGAGGTGGCAGGAGTTAGCCTGCTCTCCCAAATACCTCCCTTCCTGTCAGATAGCAAACAGAGACACTGAGCTCCTCTGTTCGGAGGGATGAGGTGGAGGGGAGTAGAGTCACAGATGGGGGTCCTCACATGTTCCCCTAAATCTAACCTGGAGGTTTGGGATGAAGAGAAGTGAATCTGGCGTTAGAAAAGAGATCAAAATGATTAATGACTTCCTATAAAAGCTGTAGTTAATGACAGTTATAAATTACAGATGGTGGAGCGAGATTCTCATATAATTAGAGTGGTGGAGGGAGGCAAGACTGGGACTGGCCCTGGGTCGGAGGCAGGGACTAGGGAGTAGGAATAAGGCAGGAAGCAGGCAGGGCTGACGGGGAGGCCTGGTCTATTTATGTGGTGGGGCCAGGGCCAGAATAAAATCCAGGGTAAAGCCTAGTTCAGGGGCAGGACCCAGCCGACTGCATGTTGTAACACCAGTTTACACGAGGACTTTACCCCCTAGAGTCTAACGACACACTGGTGCGTCAATCTAAATGACCTAACAAAAGAAAGTAGAAAATATTGTGTAGAAAATAGTAAAAATAAAGAAAAACCCTTGAATTAGTGGGTGTTCTAAAACTTTTGACTGGTATTGTATATAAAAAAAGACTCAGGAAATATACATATCATATTTCCAGATTGGTATTTTATTTTGTATATCTCCTAGATTTAGGAGATACTTTAAAACCTTGTTTCTTATGATTTAATTTGTGACTGCCCTTCTGCCATTTATGAATGTGTAATTCAATGTGTTTCTATGGGCTATAGTAGTAAAGGCCAAAATCAATATTTTATCACATTTTATTGTATATTTTTTTGATAACTAAAGGGATCCTTAAATTCAAAATAAATTACCTAAATTAGCCATAGCAACCCCCCCCTCCCCCACCACAATATTGAAAGTAGTATGGCACACAGTAAGCCTGAATAATACATGTTTAAGGCAGCTAGAGGTCATAGATTAATTACAAAGGCATACATATGTAGCATATTAATACGCCCTCTCCCTGTACAAATAAACCTTCTTCTTCTTACGTGAGCAGAGACTCTTATGGCTCGACTAATCATCAGGGCCAAACGCCCCGTATTGGGTTATTGATTGTTTTCACAATATCTCCCAGAGAGACAGACAGAGAGACAGACAGAGAGACAGCATCTCAGAGGGATGGTAAAGGGTTAATCTTGCCTTCCTACACAGTCCCACACAGCCATTAGGCGATTCATTAGCAAGGCCAGGGTGAGGTGCACAGTGCAACCTGTGACATGTGTGTGGACAGAGTGTCGCCCCAGAGTGGCCCCGGGCGAAAGGTCCTGATGGCCGAGGCCTGCCCTGAGGATGTCCCTGGGGTCAGGGGTCAAAACAATGGACTGCCTTAATGCACTCCCTGCCCTCATCTACATCAGAGGGGGTGTTAGGGAGATTGCGATAGCCGCACCCAGTCCGGACATTGTTCTAGATTGGAACCGTGTATGTGTAATGTGAAGAAATATTCTGCTATGTATACTTTAGGAAGCTGAGAGAAATAGTGTTTTAAATAGTGTGTGTCAGTGATGGTGTTGTGCTTGCTTTAAAATGGTGAGGTCACTACTGTGCTGTTTTTGGCTTTAAAACTATTGGCTCAGAGCCGTGGGTAGAGCTGGTGTGATACTATGCCACAACCACACACACACACACACACACACACACACACACACACACACACACACACACACACACACACACACACACACACACACACACACACACACACACACACACACACACACACACACACACACACACACACACACAAACACACACACACACACACACACACACACACACACACACACACACACACACACACACACACATAGACACGTCTCTATTGCATGGGAATACTTGGGAACAGATTTCCTAAATGAAAATCACTTGGAGCTGATTGCCTGGTGATTTTACAGTTTATACATTTCTGTTCAACAACATAATATTCAGAGATTTTTGCTCAGAAAACTTAGGGAGGCAAATAAAACAGTACACGGCCCAAATTCAGCCGCCAGTTAGAGAACACTGTCCTACATGACAAAAGCTCTCTGGGCTACTTAGGTCGTGTCTACACTTGACACACTTACATACGACTTCCGCTATCAGAATATGAAAATCACATTGAAAAGACAGGTCTAGAAGCACAAAAGTCACTTTGTGGCCTGATTTTGTTGAGATCTGGCTGAGTGCTTCAGTATGTTTTCCTCTGCCCTGAACATAGTTCAGATGCAACACTGATTATCAGATTCATGTGTTAATACATTACAATATGTTGTGTCTCCTCTTCTCCTCTTCTCCACTACTGCCTCTTCTCCTCTACTGTCTCTACTGCCTCTTCTCCTCTTCTCCACTACTGCCTCTTCTCCTCTACTGTCTCTACTGTCTCTTCTCCTCTTCTCCTCTTCTGTCTCTTCTCCTCTTCTCCTCTACTGTCTCTTCTCCTCTTCTCCTCTTCTCCACTACTGTCTCTTCTCCTCTTCTCCACTACTGCCTCTTCTCCTCTACTGCCTCTTCTCCTCTACTGCCTCTTCTCCTCTACTGCCACTTCTCCTCGCCATCCAACAGGCTCCTCATCATTTGTAACTGGATCATTACAGTGCAGAGGAATCCAGAGCGGTTTGATGTGGAGGAGAGGAGGGGGCTCCACATTATCTATGGGGGCCATGTCACTGGCGACAGACGCCAGCCTACATCGCCTCTACCCCCAGTCCCTCCTGGCCTGGGGCTACAGGGCCTCTCTCATTACGGTTGCTGACAGGGTCTGTCCTTGCCCTGATCCCTCATCATTAGAGCATGTAAATCTCCCTGTCTCACTCTCTCACACACACACACACACAAACACACACACACACACACACACACACACACATACACACACACACACACACACACACACACACACACACACACACACACACACACACACACACACACACACACACACACACACACACACACACACACACACACACACACACACACGACAAGAGAGGACAACCACACTGACACATGCACTGAGACCAATACAAACTGACAGGAAAGGGGACTGATCAAACCTTTCAACTGTGAGCAGCAGGTTCTGATATTATGCCCCCTAACTGTGGGTGCTTCTCCTCAGAGTGGGGTTCCTCCTGTTGTAACAAAGTGCAAACCCTCCATAAACCCAGACAGTGCATGTAGAGAGAGACTACCCATCCATAAACCCAGACAGTGCATGTAGAGAGAGACTACCCA
>NW_027014209.1:0-14033 GCF_036934945.1 Oncorhynchus masou masou
GGTCTATCACATTAGATGTTATTTCTATTTCCTGTCCAGTCATATGGTCTATCACATTAGATGATTTATTTCCTGTCCAGTCTATCACATTCGATGTTCTTTCTATTTCCTGTCCAGTCATATGGTCTATCACATTAGATGTGATTTCTATTTCCTGTCCAGTCATATGGTCTATCACATTAGATGTGATTTCAATTTCCTGTCCAGTCTATCTCATTAGATGTTCTTTCTATTTCCTGTCCAGTCATACGGTCTATCACATTAGATGTTCTTTCTATTTCCTGTCCAGTCATATGGTCTATCTACATTAGATGTTCTTTCTATTTCCTGTCCAGTCATATGGTCTATCACATTAGATGTGCTTTCTATTTCCTGTCCAGTCATATGGTCATCACATTAGATGTTATTTCTATTTCCTGTCCAGTCTATCACATTAGATGTTCTTTCTATTTCCTGTCCAGTCATATGGTCTATCACATTAGATGTGCTTTCTATTTCCTGTCCAGTCATATGGTCTATCACATTAGATGTGCTTTCTATTTCCTGTCCAGTCATATGGTCTATCACATTAGATGTTATTTCTATTTCCTGTCCAGTCTATCACATTAGATGTGCTTTCTATTTCCTGTCCATTCATACAGTCTATCAGATTAGATGTTCTTTCTATTTCCTGTCCAGTCACATGGTCTATCACATTAGATGTTATTTCTATTTCCTGTCCAGTCTATCACATTAGATGGTCTTTCTATTTCCTGTCCAGTCATATGGTCTATCACATTAGATGTTATTTCTATTTCCTGTCCATTCATACAGTCTATCAGATTAGATGTTCTTTCTATTTCCTGTCCAGTCACATGGTCTATCACATTAGATGTTATTTCTATTTCCAGTCCAGTCTATCACATTAGATGTGCTTTCATTTCCTGTCCATTCATACAGTCTATCAGATTAGATGTTCTTTCTATTTCCTGTCCAGTCACATGGTCTATCACATTAGATGTTATTTCTATTTCCTGTCAGTCTATCACATTAGATGGTCTTTCTATTTCCTGTCCAGTCATATGGTCTATCACATTAGATGTTATTTCTATTTCCTGTCCATTCATACAGTCTATCAGATTAAGATGTTCTTTCTATTTCCTGTCCAGTCACATGGTCTATCACATTAGATGTTATTTCTATTTCCTGTCCAGTCTATCACATTAGATGTGCTTTCTATTTCCTGTCCATTCATACAGTCTATCAGATTAGATGTTCTTTCTATTTCCTGTCCAGTCACATGGTCTATCACATTAGATGTTATTTCTATTTCCTGTCCAGTCTATCACATTAGATGGTCTTTCTATTTCCTGTCCAGTCATATGGTCTATCACATTAGATGTTACTTCTATTTCCTGTCCAGTCACATGGTCTATCACATTAGATGTTCTTTCTATTTCCTGTCCAGTCATATGGTCTATCACATTAGATGTTATTTCTATTTCCTGTCCAGTCACATGGTCTATCACATTAGATGTTCTTTCTATTTCCTGTCCAGTCATATGGTCTATCACATTAGATGTTATTTCTATTTCCTGTCCAGTCTATCACATTAGATGGTCTTTCTATTTCCTTTCCATTCATATGTTCTATCACATTAGATGTTCTTTCTATTTCCTGTCCAGTCATATGGTCTATCACATTAGATGTTCTTTATATTTCCTGTCCAGTCACATGGTCTATCACATTAGGATGTTATTTCTATTTCCTGTCCAGTCACATGGTCTATCACATTAGATGTTCTTTCTATTTCTTGTCCAGTCACATGGTCTATCACATTCGATGTTCTTTCTATTTCCTGTCCAGTCAAATGGTCTATCACATTCGATGTTCTTTCTATTTCCTGTCCAGTCACATGGTCTATCATGTGACTGGAGGGAGGGGAGGGGAGGGTGGGCAGGAAGGGAAGGAGGAGGGAGGAGGAGGCAGGCAGGCAGGCAGGCAGGGAGGGAGGGAGGGAGGAGGGAGGAGGGAGGGAGGGAGGGAGGCAGGCAGGCAGGCAGGCAGGCAGGCAGGCAGGCAGGCAGGCAGCCATGGATGGAGGGAGGGAGGGAGGGAGGGAGGGAGGGGGGAGGGAGGGCAGGCAGGCAGGCAGGCAGGCAGGCAGGCAGGCAGGCAGGCAGGGGAGGGAGGGGGGAGGGAGGGAGGAGGCAGGGATGCAGGAGGCAGGCAGGCAGGCAGGGAGGGAGGGAGGGAGGCAGGCAGGCAGGCAGGCAGGCAGGCAGGCAGGCAGGCAGGCAGGCAGGCAGGCAGGCAGGGAGGGAGGGAGGGGGAGGGAGGCAGGCAGGGATGCAGGCAGGGAGGGGAGGAGGGAGGGAGGGAGGGGGAGGGAGGCAGGCAGGCAGGCAGGCAGGGAGGGAGGGAGGGAGGGAGGGAGGGAGGGAGGGAGGGAGGCAGGCAGGCAGGCGGGGCGGGGCGGGGCGGGCAGGCAGGGAGGGAGGGAGGGAGGGAGGGGAGGCAGGCGTGGGCAGGCAGGGGAGGGAGGGAGGGAGGGAGGGAGGGAGGGAGGAGGGAGGGAGGGAGGGAGGGAGGGGAGGCAGGCAGGCAGGCAGGCAGGCAGGCAGGCAGGCAGGCAGGCAGGCAGGCAGGGAGGAGCGAGGGAGGGAGGGAGGAGGCGGGGCGGGGCGGGCGGGCGGGCGGGCGGGCGGGCGGGCAAGCGGGCAGGCAGGGAGGGGAGGGGGGAGGGAGGGAGGGAGGGAGGGAGGCAGGCAGGCAGGCAGGCAGGCAGGCAGGCAGGAGGAGGAGGGAGGGAGGGAGGGGGAGGGAGGGAGGGAGGGAGGGAGGGCAGGGCAGGGCAGGCAGGCAGGCAGGCAGGCAGGCAGGCAGGCAGGCAGGCAGGGAGGGAGGGGCGAGGGAGGTAGGCAGGCAGGGATGCAGGCAGGCAGGCAGGCAGCGCTCTCCAAACACTGTTACCATGTTTTACAAGAGCCAGAGGGTGAAGCAGGACCTTTATTTCCCTCCTGCTAATTGTTTGATTTTCAGTTGCCGCTGGAGAGCTGAGAACTAGGCATCATGGGGGGTGTGGTGAAGGAGCTAGTGTGCTCCCCTTTCTCTATCTCTCTCCTTGCTCATTCTCTCTCTCTACCTCTCTCTCTCTCCCTCTCCTCCCTCCCTCTCTATCTATCTACCCCACTTCATTGGTGTGTAAACGCTTGTGGCTCGAGGCTCCTCTCTGAGCTTTGTAGAAATATCAAACGGTGGCATCCATCCTGACATCCATGTCTCTCTGTCTCTGTCTTCTCCAGTCTCTAGCCGTATGTACTGGGTCTAGGAGTGTTTGATCTGTCTCAGTCTCTGTCTTCTCCAGTCTCTAGCCGTATGTACTGGGTCTAGGAGTGTTTGATCTGTCTCAGTCTCTGTCTTCTCCAGTCTCTAGCCGTATGTACTGGGTCTAGGAGTGTTTGGTCTGTCTCAGTCTCTTTCTTCTCCAGTCTCTAGCCGATGTACTGGGTCTAGGAGTGTTTGATCTGTCTCAGTCTCTTTCTTCTCCAGTCTCTAGTCATGTACTGGGTCTAGGAGTGTTTGGTCTGTCTGAATCGGGAGGAAGTGGTACTCGCTAGTGGTACTCGCTAAGCCAGAAGCATGTCGTTCTGCCACTGAACAAGGCGGTTAACCCACTTCTCCTAGGTCGCCATTGAAAATAAGAATTTGTTCTTAACTGACTTGCCTAGTTGAATAAAGGTAAATAAAATACATTTAAACAAAATGTCCTTTACACTGACTGACTCTCTCTCAGGGAGGTCCTTGCTGTCTCTCTCTCTCTCTCTCTCTCGCTCTTCTCTCTCTCTCTCTCAGGGAGGTCCTTGCTGTCTCCCTCTCTCTCTCTCTCTCCTCTCTCTCTCTCTCTCTCTCTCAGGGAGGTCCTTGCTGTCTCTCTCTCTGCTCTCGCTCTCTCTCTCTCAGGGAGGTCCTTGCTGTCTCTCTCTCTCTCTCGCTCTCTCTCTCTCTCAGGGGAGGTCCTTGCTGTCTGTCTCTCTCTCTCTCTCTCTCAGGAGGTCCTCTCTCTCTCTCTCTCTCTCTCTCTCTCTCCAGGGAGGTCTTGCTCTCTCTGCTCTCTCTCTCTCTCTCTCTCTCTCTCTCTCTCTCTCTCTCTCTCTCTCTCTCTCTCTCTCTCTCTCTCTCAGGGAGGTCCTTGCTGTCTCTCTCTCTCGCTCTCTCCTCTCAAGGGGGAGGTCCTTGCTGTCTCTCAATTTAATTCAATTCAAGGGCTTTATTGGCATGGGAAACATGTGTTAACATTGCCAAAACAAGTAAGGTATATGTATAAAGTGAAATAAACAATAAAAAAATAACAGTAGACATCACACATACAGAAGTTTCAAAGAAAACAATAAAGACATTACAAATGTCATATTATATATATATATATACAGTGTTTTACAATGTGCAAATGGTCTCTCAGGGAGGTCCTTGCTGTCTCTCTCTCTCTCTCTCTCTCTCTCTCTCTCTCTCTCTCTCTCTCTCTCTCTCTCTCTCTCTCTCTCTCTCTCTCTCTCTCTCAGGAGGTCCTTGCTGGCTCTCTCTCTCTCGCTCTCTCCGGAAGGTCTCTCTCTCTTTCATGGAGGTCCCTGCTGCTTGGCTCTCTCATGGTATGGGTTCTGCTTTATACCCTGGTCTATTCTGGATCTGGGGGCTGTCATCGACAGCGTTGTGTGGAGATATGACCCGCTGATCCCTGCCCTCATTCAGCAGGTGGTGGGCTTTTAAGTTCTGGTATATAAGCTACCATAAAGATACATTTTAAATGATCAGCACTGTCAAAGCCGGCTGGATACATACTGTCGACAGACCAAAAGCAATGAAGTCTTCCTCCTCTGAGTTTGTGGCACGCAGTGCAGACGGTGCAATGCATTGTGGTCCTGGTTGGTAGAGCGTCACGTAGAGCGACGGCCTCACCACTGTTTTATCAGCTCTTTCTCATGGTAATGTTGGTAACCAGGACAGAAGGAGATTGTTTTAATCGGATTGGCGGTTTGTGTTTTGCTTTGCCTTCAGAACCGGGTGTCGGGAACAAAAAGGAGCGTTGTCAGAGGCGACAGTAAGCCATTCGTTATTCATTATTCTCCCAGCTTTTCAACGTTAGCACAGTCCTACAGACAGGCAGGCAGACTGACAGACAGTCCTACAGACAGGCAGGCAGACTGACAGACAGTCCTACAGACAGGCAGGCAGACTGACAGACAGTCCTACAGACAGGCAGGCAGACTGACAGACAGGCAGACTGACAGACAGGCAGACTGACTGACAGACAGGCAGACTGACTGACATACAGACAGACAGGCATACATGCAGACAGACACAGACAGACAGACAGACAGGCAGACTGACAGACAGACAGACTGACATTCAGACAGACAGGCATACATGCAGACAGACACAGACAGACAAACAGGCAGGCAGACTGACAGACAGACAGGCAGACTGACTGCCAGGCAGACTGACAGACAGACAGGCAGACTGACAGACAGGCAGACTGACTGACAGGCAGACTGACAGACAGGCAGACTGACATACAGACAGACAGGCATACATGCAGACAGACACAGACAGACAAACAGACAGACAGACTGATATGGTAGCACCGTGACTGACTAGTGCCACATCGCCTTGGGTCATGTGTGACGGGTGCCCCAGCCCTGCCAACCCCATACCCCATACCCCAGCTGTCCTCTATCACTCTGCCTGTCCCTGGCAGCCAGCAGGATCTAATCCGTCCTGATGGGGGTTGTCATCTCAGTGCTAATTTAAACCCTCTCACTACCACACTCCCCCACATGACTGGTCTAATCCCAGGGAAAGAGGCCCTCCACTCCACTGCTCCTCTCCTCATCGCCTCTCCTCTCCTCTCCTCTTCTCTTCCTCCATCCTTCCCCTCATCTCCTCTCCTTTTCTCTCCTCTTCTTCCATCCTTCCCTCATCTCATCTCATCTCCTCTCCTTTTCTCTCCTCTTCTTCCATCCTCCCCCTCCCTCTCATCTCTTCTCCTTTTCTCTCCTCTTCGTCCATCCTCACCTCCTCTCATCCCCTCTCATCCCCCTTCCTCCCCACCTCTCCTTTCCTCATCCTGGGTCCCAGGGGCCTCCTCCCCATCACTCCTCTCCTCCCCCCTTCCTCCCCCTCCTCTCATCCCTTCTCCTCCCTCATCCTGGGTCCCAGGGGCTTCTCCCCATCCCTCCTCTCCTCAACCCGTGGCCCAGGGGCCTCCCCTCCCCATCACTCCTCTCCTCAACCCGTGGCCCAGGTCTTACTAGGAGCACCACGGGGGCCCTGACACTATCCGCCACAGTCTTCCACAACAACAGCATCTTTCAATCATCCTGATTGTATTAACATGATCTGTGTTTGATTATATTTAAGTCTCCTGCTGTATGCCATCTTTTCACTCGGTGGGGGCCGGTTGATAATGTCGGTGGGGGCTGGTGGATGGGGTCGGTTGAGGCTGGTGGATGGGGTCGGTGGGGGCAGGTGGTGGTTCGTGGGGGCCGGTTGATAATGTCGGTGGGGGCTGGTGGATGGGGTCGGTTGAGGCTGGTGGATGGGGTCGGTGGGGGCAGGTGGTGGTTCGTGGGGGCCGGTTGATAATGTCGGTGGGGGCTGGTGGATGGGGTAGGTTGAGACTGGTGGATGGGGTCAGTTGAGGCTGGTGGATGGGGTCAGTGGGGGTCATTGGATGGGGTCGGTGGGGGCAGGTGATGGCTTGTGGGGTTGGTTGGCAGGGTAGGTGAGGGCCAGTGATGGGGTCAGTGGGGTCCGGGACATGGGGTGTTAGTGGGAGCGGTGGGTGAGGTCGGTGGGGCAGGTGGATTAGGTCGATGGATGGAGTAGGTGGGGGCCGTTTGATGGGGTTGGTGTATGGGGTCGGTAAATGGGGTATGTGGGGGTCTGGAAGCTGGGTCGGTGGGGACAGTAGGGGCCGGTGTGTGGTTGGTTGATGGGGTCTGTGGGGCCGTTAGATGGTTAGTGGGGCAGGTAGATGGTTAGTGGGGCCGGTAGATGGTTAGTGGGGCCGGTAGATGGTTAGTGGGGCCGGTAGATTGTTAGTGGGGCAGGTAGATGATTAGTGGGGCCGGTAGATGGTTAGTGGAGCCGGTAGATGGTTAGTGGGGCCGGTAGATGGTTAGTGGCGCCGGTAGATGGTTAGTGGGGCCGGTAGATGGTTAGTGGGGCCGGTAGATTGTTAGTGGGGCAGGTAGATGATTAGTGGGGCCGTTAGATGGTTAGTGGAGCCGGTAGATGGTTAGTGGGGCCGGTAGATGGTTAGTGGCGCCGGTAGATGGTTAGTGGGGCTGGTAGATGGTTAGTGGGGCCGGTAGATGGTTAGTGGGGCAGGTAGATGATTAGTGGGCCCGGTAGATGGTTAGTGGGGCCGGTAGATGGTTAGTGGGGCAGGTAGATGGTTAGTGGGGCCGGTAGATGGTTAGTGGGGCCGGTAGATGGTTAGTGGGGCCGGTAGATGGTTAGTGGGGCAGGTAGATGGTTAGTGGGGCCGCTAGATGGTTAGTGGGGCCGGTAGATGGTTAGTGGGGCAGGTAGATGGTCAGTGGGGCCGATAGATGGTTAGTGGGGCTGGTAGATGGTTAGTGGGGCCGGTAGATGGTTAGTGGGGTCGGTAGATGGTTAGTGGGGCCGGTAGATGGTTAGTGGGGCCGGTAGATGGTTAGTGGGGCCGGTAGATGGTTAGTGGGGCCGGTAGATGGTGTAAGTGAGGGCCTGTGGATGGGATCGGTGGATGGGGTTGAGGGGCGGTGTGTGGGGTCGGTGGGTGCTGGTTGATGGGGTTGGTTGGGGCCAGCAAATGGGGTCAGTGATGGGGTTGGTAGGGAGCCCGTGTGTGGGGGTTGGAGGAAGGGGGAATTCGGTGACTGGGGTATGTGGCTGCCGAAGTTGGCTCGTGGGGGTCGGTGGATGGGGTAAATACTGCCTATGGATGGGATCGGTGGGGGCTGGTGGTTGGGGTCGGTGGGGGCTGGTAGATGGGGTCGTTGGATGGGTCAGTGTATGTTGGTTGATGTGGTCGGGAAATGGGATCTGTGGATGAGACGGCAGATGGGAGTCGATGTTGGGGTCGGTAGATGGGGTTGGGAGATGGGGCCGGTAGATGGGGTCTGTAGATGGGGCCGGTATTTGGGGTCAGTGAATGGGGTCGGTAGATGAGGTCGGTAGATGTTGTTGGTAAAGATGGACGGTCGATGGGACGGCTTAGATGGGAGTCGGTAGATGGGGTCGGTAGATGGGGCTGGTATTTGGGGTCAGGTAGATGGGAATTGATAGATGGGGTCGGTAGATGGGGTGAAGGTAGATGGGGTCGATGAGTGGGTCTGTGGAGTAAATTGGTAGATGGGGGTCGGTATTTGGGGCTGGTAGATGGGGTCTGTAGATGGGGCAGGTAGATGGGGTCGGTGCTTCCAGGGTCGGTAGATGGGGCCGGTAGATGGGGTCGGTAGATGGGGTCTGTAGATGGGGCCGTATTTGGGGTCGGTAGATGGGGTCGGTAGATGGGGTCGGTAGATGGGGTCTGTAGATGGGTCTGTAGATGGGGCGGTAGATGGGGTCGGAAAGATGGGGTGGGTAGATGGGGCCGGTAGATGGGGTCGGCCGATGGGGTCTGTAGATGGGGCGGTATTTGGGAGTCGGTAGATGGGGTCGGTAGATGGGGTCGGTAGATGGGGTCTGTAGATGGAGATTCGGTAGATGGGAATTAGAGTAGATGGGGTCGGTTTGGGGCTGGTAGATGGGGTCGGTAGATGGGGTAGAGGTAGATGGGGTGGTAGATGGGGGTCGGTAGATGGGGTCGGTATTTGGGGCTGGTAGACGGGGTCGGTAGATGGGTTCGGTAGATGGGGTCGGTAGATGGGGTCGGTAGATGGGGCCGGTAGATGGGGCCGGTAGATGGGGCCGGTAGATGGGGTCTGTAAATGGCGGGCCGGTAGATGGGGCCGGTAGATGGGGTCTGTAAATGGGGCCGGTAGATGGGGTCGGTAGATGGGGTGTGAATGGGGCGG
The DNA here is from genome assembly GCF_036934945.1 of Oncorhynchus masou masou. Lineage (NCBI taxonomy): Eukaryota > Metazoa > Chordata > Actinopteri > Salmoniformes > Salmonidae > Oncorhynchus > Oncorhynchus masou. The sequence goes on from NW_027014209.1 coordinate 9,042, forward strand.
TAGATGGGGCCGTAGATGGGGTCTGTAGATGTTGTTGGTAGGTGGGTCGGTAGATGGGGTCGGTAGATGGGGTCGGTAGATGAATTGGAGGTAGATGGGAATTCGGTAGATGTTGTTGGTAGATGGGGTCGGTAGATGGGGTCGGTAGATGGGGTCGGTAGATGGGGTCGGTATTTGGTCGGTATTTGATCGGTAGATGGGGTCGGTAGATGGGGTGGGTAGATGGGGCCGGTGAATGGGGTCTGTAGATGGGGTGGTAGATGGGGTCTGTAGATGGGGTCTGTAGATGGGATCGGTAGATGGGGGTCTGTAGATGGGGGAATTGGTAGATGGGGGGTAGATGGGGACGGTAGATGGGGCCGGAAGATGTGGTCGGTAGATGGGGTCGGTAGATGGGGTCTGTAGATGGGGCCGGTAGATGGGGTCGGTAGATGGGGTCGGTAGATGGGGTGGTAGATGGGGTCGGTAGATGGGGCCGGTCGATGGAGCTGGTAGATGGGGTCTGTAGATCTGGCCAGTAGATGGGGTCGGTAGATGGGGTCGTTAGATGGGGTCGGTAGAGGGGGCATGTAGATGGGGCCGGTAGATGGGGTCTGTAGATGGGGCCGGTAGATGGGGTCGGAAGATGGGGTCGGTAGATGGGGCCGGTATTTGGGGTCGGTAGATGGGGTCGGTAGATGGGGTCGGTAGATGGGGTCTGTAGATGGGGTCGGTAGATGGGGTCGGAAGATGGGGTCGGTATTTGGGGCTGGTAGACGGGTCGGTAGATGGGGTCGGTAGATGGGGTCGGTAGATGGGGTCGGTAGATGGGGTCGGTATTTGGGGTCGGTGTTGGGATTGGGGTAGATGGGGTCGGTAGATGGGGCCGGTGAATGGGGTCTGTAGATGGGGTCGGTAGATGGGGTCTGTAGATGGGGGTCTGTAGATGGGATCTGTAGATGGGGTCTGTAGATGGGATCGGTAGATGGGGTCTGTAGATGGGGTCGGTAGATGGGGCCGGTAGATGGGTCGGTAGATGGGGTCGGTAGATGGGGCCGGTAAATGGGGGTCTGTAGATGGGGTCGGTAGATGGGGCCGGTAGATGGGGTCGGTAGATGGGGTCGGTAGATGGGGCCGGTAGATGGGGTCTGTAGTGGGGAGTCGGTAGATGGGGTCGGTATTTGGGGTCGGTAGATGGGGTCGGTAGATGGGGTCGGTAGATGGGTCGGTATTTGGGGTCGGTATTTGGGGTCGGTAGATGAGGTCGGTAGATGGGGTCGTAGATGGGGCCGGTGAATGGGGTCTGTAGATGGGGTCGGTAGATGGGGTCTGTAGATGGGGTCTGTAGATGGGATCGGTAGATGGGGTCTGTAGATGGGGTCGGTAGATGGGGTCGGTAGATGGGGCCGGTAGATGGGGCGGTAGATGTGGTCGGTAGATGGGGTCGGTAGATGGGGTCTGTAGATGGGGCCGGTAGATGGGGTCGTAGATGGGGTGGGTAGATGGGGTCGGTAGATGGGTCGGTGGAGTGGGGCCGGTCGATGGGGCTGGTAGATGGGGTCTGTAGATGGGGCCAGTAGATGGGGTCGGTAGATGGGAGTGGTTAGATGGGGTCGGTAGAGGGGGCATGTAGATGGGGCGGTAGATGGGGTCTGTAGATGGGGCCGGTAGATGGGGTGGGAAGATGGGGTGGTAGATGGGGCGGTATTTGGGGTCGGTAGATGGGGTCGGTAGATGGGGTCGGTAGATGGGGTCTGTAGATGGGGTCGGTAGATGGGGTCGGAAGATGGGGTCGTGTTGGGAGCTGGTAGACGGGGTCGGTAGATGGGGTCGGTAGATGGGGTCGGTAGATGGGGTCGGTAGATGGGGTCGGTATTTGGGGTTCGGTATTTGGGGTCGGTAGATGGGGTCGGTAGATGGGGCCGGTGAATGGGGTCTGTAGATGGGGTCGGTAGATGGGGTCTGTAGATGGGGTCTGTAGATGGGATCGGTAGATGGGGTCTGTAGATGGGGTGGTAGATGGGGCGGTAGATGGGGTCGGTAGATGGGGTGGGTAGATGGGGCGGTAAATGGGGTCTGTAGATGGGGGTCGGTCGATGGGGACGGTAGATGGGGTCGGTAGATGGGGTCGGTAGATGGGGCCGGTAGATGGGGTCTGTAATGGGGTCGGTAGATGGAATCGGTATTTGGGGTCGGTAGATGGGGTGATAGATGGGGTGGTAGATGGAATTCGTGTTGGGAATTCGTATTTGGGGTCGGTAGATGGGGTCGGTAGATGGGGTCGGTAGATGGGGTCTGTAGATGGGGTCGGTAGATGGGGCCGGTAGATGGGGTCGGTAGATGGGGTCGGTAGATGGGGTCTGTAGATGGGGCCGGTAGATGGGGTCGGTAGATGGGGTCGGTAGATGGGGTCGGTAGATGGGGACGGTCGATGGGGCTGTAGATGGGGTCTGTAGATGGGATCTGTAGATGGGGCCGGTAGATGGGGTCGGTAGATGGGGTCGTTAGATGGGGCAGCGGTAGATGGGGCATGTAGATGGGGCGTGGAGTGGGGTCGGTAGATGGGGTCGGTAGATGGGGCCGGTAGATGGGGTCTGTAATTGGGGTCGGTGAATGGGGTGGTAGATGGGGTGAGGTGAATGGGGTCGGTAGAATGTTAGTGGGCTGGTAGATGGTTAGTGGGGCGGTAGATGGTTAGTGGGGCCGGTAGATGGTGTAAGTGAGGGCCTGTGGATGGGATCGGTGGATGGGGTCGTAGGGGCCGGTGTGTGGGGTCAGCTGGTGCAGGTTGATGGGGTTGGTTGAGGGCCAGCAAATGGGGGTCAGTGATGGGTTTGGTAGGGGGCCGATTATGTGGGTTTGGAGGAAGGAGGTCGGTGACTGGGGTATGTGGCTGTGATGGCTCGTGGGGGTCGGTGGATGGGGTAAATACGGCCTATGGATAGTATCGGTGAGGGCTCGTGGTTGGGGTCTGTGGGGGTGGTAGATGGGGTCTGTAGATGGGGTCTGTAGATGGGGCCGGTAGATGGGGTCGGTAGATGAGATTGGGTAGATGGGGCCGGTAGATGGTGCCGGTAGATGGGGTCGGTAGATGTTGTTGGTAGATGGGGTGGGTAGATGGGGTCTGTAGATGGGGCCGGTAGATGGGGCCGGTAGATGGGGTCTGTAGATGGGGCCGGTAGATGGGGGTCGGTAGATGGGGTCGGTAGATGGGGTCGGTAGATGGGGCCGGTCGATGGGGCTGGTAGATGGGGTCTGTAGATGGGATCTGTAGATGGGGCCGGTAGATGGGGTCGGTAGATGGGGTCGTTAGATGGGGCCGGTAGATGGGGCATGTAGATGGGGCCGGTAGATGGGGTCTGTAGATGGGGCCGGTAGATGGGGTCGGAAGATGGGGGTCGGTAGATGGGGTCGGTAGTTGGGGCCGGTAGATGGGGTCGGTAGAATGGGTCGTAGATGGGGTCTGTAGATGGGGTCTGTAGATAGGGCCATTAGATGGGGCGGTAGATGGGTCGGTAGATGGGGTGGGTAGATGGGGTGATTGTAGATGGGGCCGGTAGATGTTGTTGGTAGATGGGGCAGGTAGATGAAGACAGTGGATGGGATCGGAGGATGAGGTAAGTGGGGGTCAGTGTATGGGGTCATTAAATGGGGTAGGTGGGGACCGGTGGATGGGGTCAGTGCTTTGGTCAGTGGGAGCAGGAAAATTGGGGTCGGTAGAGGTAGGTGGATGGGTATAAAGTACCAGCGTTAAGGTATATAGTACCAGTGTTAAGGTATATAGTACCAGTGTTAAGGTATATAGTACCAGTGTTAAGGTATATAGTACCAGTGTTAAGGTATATAGTACCAAGCGTTAAGGTATATAGTACCAGTGTTAAGGTATATAGTACCAGTGTTAGGTATAAAGTACCAGTGTTAAGGTATATAGTACCAGCGTTAAGGTATATAGTACCAGTGTTAAGGTATATAGTACCAGTGTTAAGGTATATAGTACCAGGGTTAAGGTATATAGTACCAGTGTTAAAGTATATAGTACCAGTGTTAAGGTATATAGTACCAGTGTTAAGGTATAAAGTACCAGTGTTAAGGTATATAGTACCAGTGTTAAGGTATATAGTACCAGTGTTAAAGGTATAAAGTACCAGTGTTAAGGTATATAGTACCCAGTGTTAAGGTATAAAATACCAGTGTTAAGGTATATAGTACCAGTGTTAAGGTATATAGTACCAGTGTTAAGGTATAAAGTACCAGTGTTAAGGTATATAGTACCAGTGTTAAGGTATACAGTACCAGCGTTAAGGTATATAGTACCAGTGTTAAGGTATATAGTACCAGTGTTAAGGTATATAGTACCAGTGTTAGGTATAAAGTACCAGTGTTAAGGTATATAGTACCAGTGTTAAGGTATAAAGTACCAGTGTTAAGGTATAAAGTACCAGTGTTAAGGTATATAGAACCAGTGTTAAGGTATACAGCACCTGTTTAAAGGTTTAGAATACCAGTGTTAAGGTATATAGTACTCTACAGTGTTTGGGTATAAACTATTAGGGTTTAAAACTGTGTTATCGGTGTGTTTCTGGAAATTCAATTCCTTCATGCCTGCTGAACACTTTCTGTTGCTTATGTTGCGGCAACAATTACGGAGGTGCCTCTCCTCTGCCCTTCAGACTGCCTCCTCTCTCTCTCACAATTACGGAGGGAGGTGCCTCTCCTCTGCCCTTCAGGCTGCCTCCTCTCTCACAATTACGGAGGTGCCTCTCTCCCCCTTCAGACTGCCTCCTCTCTCTCACAATTACGGATGTGCCTTGCCCAAATATTTTATTTAAAAAGTCAATTCTAACCCAGCCATACACATTGATGCTGTTGTTAGAGTTGACTGTAGCTGAACAAGGAGCTAGCCGGAAGTCAGCTGGGCCTCTCTAGGACAGGGTGCAAAGGCTCCAAGAGCTCACGGAGCATGGAAAAGCTTTTTCTGTACATACCTGAGCACATGCAACTGAACCAAGGCCA
>NW_027014210.1:0-14026 GCF_036934945.1 Oncorhynchus masou masou
TAATAAGAAGGGGCTAGAAGCGTCTTATATGGTGAGCTACCGAGTGGCTAGGACAGGCAAGTCCCATACTATTTGGAGGACTTAATTCTTCCTGCTGCCCCGGATATTGCTGGGACAGTGCTGGAGGAAAAGGCCAAATAAACTATACAGACAATGTCTTAATCAAACAACACTTTCACGATGTATCAGTGACATGGCAGGAAATGTTTTAAAACAATTACTGCTTTGCATACAAGGCAGTGAATTCTATGTGTTACAGCTGGATGAGTCAACAGACGTGGGGGGCCTGGCACAGCTCCTGGTACATGTCTGTTACAGCTGGATGAGTCAACAGACGTGGTGGGCCTGGCACAGCTCCTGGTACATGTCTGTTACAGCTGGATGAGTCAACAGACGTGGGGGGCCTGGCACAGCTCCTGGTACAAGTCTGTTACAGCTGGATGAGTCAACAGACGTGGTGGGCCTGGCACAGCTCCTGGTACATGTCTGTTACAGCTGGATGAGTCAACAGACGTGGTGGGCCTGGCACAGCTCCTGGTATGTCTGTTACGTTTATGGTGGTCAATTAAGGAAGACATCATCCCCCTCTACAAACCATTGGAAACCAGGACAACATGAGAGAATATTTGAAACTACTGGACATCTTTGTGACATCAAATGGACTTTGGTGGTCATAATGTGTTGGTATCTGTACTGATGGCGCAAAAGCCATGACAGGGAGACATAGTGGAGTGGTAACACGTGTGCAAGCAGTTGCTCCCAACGCCACTTGGGTCCACTGCAGCATCCACCGAGAGGCTCTTGGCTCCACTGCAGCATCCACCGAGAGGCTCTTGCTGCCAAGGGAATGCCTGACAGCTTGAAATGTGTTTTGGACACTACAGTGAAAATGGTTGATGTTGTTAAAGCAAGGTCCCTGAACTCTTATGTATTTTCTGCATTATGCAATGATATGGGCAGCGACCATGTAACGCTTTTACAACATACAGAAGTGAGCTGGTCATCAAGGGGCAAAGTATTGACACTTTTTTTTTAACTGAGGAGCTTAAAGTTTTCTTTACTGACCATCATTTTCACTTGTCTGACCGCTTGAATGATGACAAGTTTCTCACACTGGCCTGTCTGGGTGATGTTTCTTCTCACCTGAATGATCTGAATCTAGGATTACAGGGACTCTCCGCAACTATATTCAATGTGCGGGACAAAATTGAGGCTATGATTAAGAAGTTGGAGCTCTTCTCTTTCTGTATTAACAAGGACAATTCACAGGTCTTTCCATCATTGTATGATTGTTTGTGTGCAAGTGAACTCAAGCTTACGGACAATGTCAAATGTGATATAGTGAAGCACCTCAGTGAGCTGGGTGCGCAATTACGCATGGTACTTTCCAGAAACGGACGACACAAACAACTGGATTCGTTACCCCGTTCATGCCCTGCCTCCAGTCCACTTACCGATATCTGAACAAGAGAGCCTCATCGAAATTGCAACAAGCGGTTCTGTGAAAATTGAATTTAATCAGAAGCCACTGTCAGATTTCTGGATAGAGCTGTGCTCAGTTTCAACATTTGAGAGTGCGTTGACCCTGGTGCTAGAGGTGGTACTCAGCTAGAGGTTGAATGTTTGAAGGGTAATGGGACTATAAAAAGTTTAGGCCCTAAGCTATGGATTTGACATGACTGGGCAGGGGCACAGCCATGGGTGGGTCTGGGAGGGCATAGGCCCACCCCACCCACTTGGCAGCTAGGCTGACCCACGGGGAGCCAGGCCCAGCCAATCAGAATTTAGTTTTCCCCCACAAAAGGCTTTTATTACAGACATACTTCTTAGCACCCCCTGCTGCATTGCCTTTAAGTTCAATCATCATGTTACTGAGTGTCTTTTGAACTCACCCCTGGCCAGACAAGGGCGCCATAGGAGTCCAGAGACTCTCTAATGCAGATTTCATGACCAGCGATAAGGAAAAACTCCTTCCCCAGGCTGTAGGAAACACTGGACTCCCTGGCCATCTGCTTACAGTCAGACACCACTGTAGAGGACAGGACCACAACATAACCAGGTACACTACACACCACACTGGACGGCCAACTGTTAATAACCAGTACTACACACGGTCACAACATAACTAAGACTGACTGTTACACACAACAGCATCAGAACCACAACACAACCACACTGGACTGCTGATATAATTGACCGTGACCAATAGAACACATTCACCATTCCTTACTGATAGGGTTAGGAAACCACTGCTTGCGTTCATCTTGTGTTCCATTTTCCATCACCTGTGGTCTCTCTTCTTCTTCCTTGTTCTCACCCGGCTCTCCGTCTGTCCTCTCCTTCTTGGGATCCTCTTGGTCTGGCTGTTTGACTGTAGGGGGATCTCCATCGCCACAGAACACTGTCGACATTAGACAAAACTTTAGTTGACCTTGTGTGTGCATCCATCCGTACATGTGTGTGTAAATACTGTATTGGTTAGGCTACATGTTACATGTGTGTGTAAATACTGTATTGGTTAGGCCATACTTTTTTTTTTACATGTGTATTAATAAATACTGTATTGGTTAGGCTGTTACATGTGTGTGTGTAAATACTATGTATTAGTTAGGCTACATGTTACATGTGTGTAAACATGTGGTTAGGCTACATATATTGTGTGTGTAAATACTGTATTGAGCGTTAGGCTACATGTTTACATGTTACATGTGTAATTAGCCAAGGAAGCTTGGATGGGCTATGATGAACTAGGCTCTTTTCCCTTATCTCCCCTGGGTCTGGTTGTCTGGGTTCGGGCCCAGAGAAATACTTTTATAACCAACCATCAGCAGACCACTCCGGACTCTGGGAAATACCTGCCATAGCTTAGGACCCACACCACCGAACGTCCTCAGTTCCACGCACTTAGTTTCTCTTCTCCACACACAATCAGCAGACATCACATCAAACATTGTTAGCTAAGATGGTGTTAGTATTAGAAATGGAGCAGCATTAGTACCAAAGGTTTTACAGACTCAATTCTGCATTTCCATAGGATTTACCCCAGTGTTTACCCCAAAGACTAGGACTTTTCTGTTTTCATGTCGGGCGGCTTCCAGTGTCTCACTGGGCCATGGTTCCGGCAGACCAGCTCTCACTTGGGGATAAAGCCAGGCCACTGGTACCTTTCAGCTGGCATTTACATAACACTTGTTAACCGTAAACTTCAAGACCCTTCTCACAAAAGCAACTGTTCTGATTATGCAGAAGTTGTTGATTCTGCTCCTTCACATGTCCTCACTGTCAGCCTTGCTGGAAACACAACATAAGAGTGTGTATACGCTAGTGTAACACTGGTGCTACAGTAAAAAAACAGCAGAAGACACTGATGCAAACACATGAATAGACGCATATTGATGTTCACGGGGCTTGCAAACTCATGCTCCAGAGAGATGAATAGTTCCATGGAATTGACCAGAATAAACAGGAGGGTGTTGTATGTGATACAGACCTGTATGAGGTGGTTGTCTCTGTCTCTCTGTCTTTGTGACTGTCCTACGGCATCCTGTTTATACCTGGGCAGCATCCCTTCAAACACGCCCCCAAAAATCACTGAGCTATAATAGAGGCAGAAAATCAGACAGACTAGCTAGTATGATAGTGACAGACCGACAGACAGAGTGAGAGCAAATAAGGACACTAAAGTGAAACTCCCTCTTTGATCCCACTCACATGGAACCAAATAAAGTCCACATTTCAGATAATTTTTTTGTTTGCTGTCTTCATTGCTGCCATCTTCCACCACATTGGCCAAGACCTGTCACAAGGGAAATAAAGTAATGTACCGAACAAATGGCAGGCTGTACAACCTCAACAGGTTCAAGGTCAAAAAACAACGTCATCACCATCATGGTGCTTCGGTGTCCTGACAACAATGCCTCTGCAGCACACTCGAAGCAGACCTCCAGTGTGTCCTGGATGCTTCTGCAGCACACCGAGCTGCCCTCCAGTGTGTCCTGGATGCCTTTGCAGCCAGCACCTTCCAGTAGTGTCCTGATGCCTTGCAGCAGACCTCCAGTGTGTCCTGGATGCCTTTGCAGCAGACCTCCAGTGTCCTGATGCCTTTGCAGCAGACCTCCAGTGTGTCCTGGATGCCTTTGCACCAGACCTCCAGTGTGTCCTGGATGCCTTTGCAGCAGACCTCCAGTGTGTCCTGGATGCCTTTGCAGCAGACCTCCAGTGTGTCCTGGATGCCTTTGCAGCAGACCTCCAGTGTGTCCTGGATGCCTCTGCAGCACACTCCAGAAGCTGACCTCCAGTGTGTCCTGGATGCCTTTGCAGCAGACCTCCAGTGTGCCTGGATGCCTCTGCACCAGACCTCCAGTGTGTCCTGGATGCCTCTGCACCAGACCTCCAGTGTGCCCTGGATGCCTCTGCAGCACACTCCGATGCTGACCTCCAGTGTGTCCTGGATGCCTTCTGCAGCACACTCCGAAGCAGACCTCCAGTGTGCCCTGGATGCCTTTGCACCAGACCTCCAGTGTGTCCTGGATGCCTCTGCACCAGACCTCCAGTGTGTCCTGGATGCCTTTGCAGCACACTCCGAAGCTGACCTCCAGTGTGTCCTGGATGCCTCTGCAGCACACTCCGAAGCAGACCTCCAGTGTGTCCTGGATGCCTCTGCAGCAGACCTCCAGTGTGTCCTGGATGCCTCTGCAGCACACCCGGCTGACCTCCAGTGTGTCCTGGATGCCTCTGCAGCACACTCCGAAGCTGACCTCCAGTTTTGTCCTGGATGACAATAACACCCTTGAAAATGTGGAACACTTCCCATACCTCGGCAGCCCTCTTTCCTCCAAAACCTACAATGAAATACACCTATTGCATTCGGTGCATGTGACAAATACAATTTGATTTAATTTGATTTTTGATTTGACTGAGTGACAGCACACTTGGCTGCCCCCTGCAGTTGAGGACAGACACACAAACATCCATCCTCGCGCTGCTCCTAATCTGCTGTTTTTTTTGCAGTGACAATGTGCAGGAAGTTATTTGACAACATCTATTTAGGTACAGGTATATTAAAACAGTTCTGTTTTTTCCCTATCAAGAGTATCATCGAATCCGACTATCAACTGTAAATTTACACGTACGTGTATGGCCACGTGTATGGCCATGTCAGGCACTATTTAAAATGTATAGCACACCCCTACCATGTAGTCTTATAGTCTCCACTGGCACAGCCAGAAGAGGCCTGGCCAAGCCTCAGAGCCTGGTTCCAGGAAACGAAAGGTCGCTGGTTCGATTCCCTGATAAAAGGTCAAAAGAATCTGTTGACGTGCCCTCTACATCCGGCTTCTTCACCCGTGGGATCAACTGGGACCAGCCACCTGGACAGTTGGTGAGACTGTGGGTTTGCACAACATGTAGAGGGAATTCCGACACAAACTATCAAAAATAGTCTCAGGGAAGCATATCTGCGTGCTTGTCGTTCTCACCAGGGTCTTGACCTGACTGCAGTTCGGTGGGAAAATGCTCTTTGATGGCCACCGGCATGCTGGAGAAGTGTGATCATCACATACAATATGTGAAAGGCTTTTACTTACAAGCCCTTAACCAACAATGCGGTCTTAAGAAAATATAGCTTAGAAAATATTTACTAAATAAATTAAAGTACTCAAATAACAATAACGGGGCTATATACAGTTGAAGTCGGAAGTTTACATACAACTTAGCCATGTACATTTAAACTCAGTTTTTCACAATTCCTGACATTCAATCCGAGTAAAAATTCCCTATCTTAGGTCAGTTAGGATCACCACTTTTTATTTTAAGAATGTGAAATGTCAGAATAATAGTAGAGAGAATGATTTCTTTCAGCTTTTATTTCTTTCATCACATTCCCAGTGGGTCAGAAGTGTACATACACTCAATTAGTGTTTGGTAGCATTGCCTTTGAATTGTTTAACTTGGGTCAAATGTTTCAGGTAGCCTTCCACAAGCTTCCCACAATAAGTTGAGTTGAATGTTGGCCCATTCCTCCTGACAGAGCTGGTGTAACTGAGTCTGGTTTCTAGGCCTCCTTAATCGCACATGCTTTTTCAGTTCTGCCCACAAATGTTCTATAGGATTGAGGTCAGGGCTTTGTGATGGCCACTCCAAATCCTTTACTTTTTTTGTCCTGTAGCCATTTTGCCACAACTTTGGAAGTATGCTTGGGGTCATTGTCCATTTGGAAGACCTATTTGTGACCAAGCTTTAACTTCCTGACTGATGTCTTGAGATGTTGCTTCAATATATCCACATAATTGTCTTTCCTCATGATGCCATCTATTTTGTGAAGTGCACCAGTCCCTCCTGCAGCAAAGCACCCCCACAACATGATGCTGCCACCCCCGTGCTTCACGGTTGGATTGGTGTTCTTCAGCTTGCAAGCCTCCTCCTTTTTCCTCCAAACATAACGATGGTCATTATGGCCAAAGAGTTATATTTTTGTTTCATCAGACCAGAGGACATTACTCCAAAAAGTACGATCTTTGTCCACATGTGCAGTTGCAAACCGTAGTCTGGCTTTTTTAATGGCGGTTTTGGAGCAGTGACTTCTTCCTTGCTGAGCGGCCTTTTAGGTTATGTCGATATAGGACTTGTTTTACTGTGGATATAGATACTTTTGTACCTGTTTCCTCCAGCATCTTCACAAGATTCTTTGCTGTTGTTCTGGGATTGATTTGCACTTTTCGCGTCAAAGTACGTTCATCTCTAGGAGACAGAACGCGTCTCCTTCCTGAGCGGTATGATGGTTGCGTAGTCCCATGGTGTTTATACTTGCGTACTATTGTTTGCTCAGATGAACGTGGTACCTTCAGGCATTTGGAAATTGCTCCCAAGGATGAACCAGACTTGTGGAGGTCTCCAATTTGTTTTCTGAGGTCTTGGCTGATTTCTTTTGATTTTCCCATGATGTCAAGCAAAGAGACACTGAGTTTGAAGGTAGGCCTTGAAATACATCCACAGGTACACCTCCAATTGACTCAGATGATGTCAATTAGCCAATCAGAAGCTTCTAAACCCATGAAATAATTTTCTGGAATTTTCCACGCTGTTTTTAAAGGCACAGTCAACTTAGTGTATGTTAACTTCTGACCCACTGGAATTGTGATACAGTGAATTATAAGTGAAATAATCTGTTTGTAAACAATTGTTGGAAAAATGACTTGTGTCATGTACAAAGTAGATGTCCAAACCGAGTTGCCAAAACTATAGTTTGTTAACAATAAATTTGTGGAGTGGTTGAAAAACGAGTTTTAATGACTCCAACCTACTGTAAGTGTATGTAAACTCCCGACCTCAACTGTACACGGGGTACTGGTAGTGAGTCGATGTGCGGCGGTACAGGTTAGTCGAGGTCGTTTGTACATGTAGTTAGGGGTAAAGTGACAATGCATAGATAATAAACAGCGAGTAGCAGCAGTGTAAAAACAAAGGGGGGTCAATGTAAATAGTCCGGGTCGCCATTTGATTAGTTTAGTTGTTCAGCAGTCTTATGGCTTGGAGGTAGAAGCTGTTAAGGAGCCTTTTGGTCCTAGACTTGACACTCCGGTACCGCTTGCCATGCGGTAGTGGTACCGGAGTGTATATAGTTCCTGGATGACAGGAAGCCCCAGTGATGTTCTGGGCCGTACGCATTACTCTTTGTAGCGCCTTACGGTCAGATGCCGAGCATTTGCCGTACCAGGCGGTGATGCAACCGGTCAGGATGCTCTCACATGGTGCAGCTGCAGAACTTTTTGAAGATCTGGGGAACCATGCCAAATATTTTCAGTCTCCTGAGGGGGAAAAGGTGTTGTTGTGCCCTCTTCACAACTGTCTTGGTATGTTTGGACCATGGTGTCCACATCTACCAATCGAACTATCAAGGAACTTGAAGATCTTGACCCGCTCCACTACAGCCCCGTCAATGGGGGCCTGTTCAGCACGCCTTTTCCTGTAGTCCACGATCAGATCCTTTGTCTTGCTCACATTGAGGGAGAGGATGTTGTCGTGGCACCACACTGCCAGGTATCTGACCTCTTCCCTATTGGCCTACCAATTGTTGTGTCGTCAGCAAACTGAATGATGGGGTTGGAGTCGTGTTTGACCAAGCAGTTGTGGGTGAACAGGTAGTACAGGAGGGGACTAAGCACGCACCCCTGAGGGGCCCCAGTGGTGAGGATCAGGGTGGCAGACGTGTTGCCTTACACCTGGCGGCGCCGTCAGGAAGTCCAGGATCCAGTTGCAGAGGGAGGTGTTTAGTCCCAGGGTCCTTAGCTTAGTGATGAGCTTCGTGGACACTATGGTGTTGAACTCTGAGCTGTAGTCAATGAACAGCATTCTCACATAGGTGTCCCTTTAATCCATGTCTGCAAACTACAAAATAACTGTCATCAAGTGGTGAAAGGCTTCAACAGTATAATCGAATCAAATCAAATTTTATTTGTCACATACTTGTGCTTCTAGTTCAGACTATGCAGTAATAACCAACGAGTAATCTAACCTAACAATTCCACAACTACTACCTTATACACACAAGTGTAAAGGGATAAAGAATATATACATAAAGATATATGAATGAGTGATGGTACAGAACAGCATAGGCAAGATGCAGTAGATGGTATTGAGTACAGTATATACATATGATATGAGAAATGTAGGGTTATCATCATAAACATAAAGTGGCATAGTTTGAAGTGGCTAGTGATACATGTATTACATAAAGATGGCAAGATGCAGTAGATGATATAGAATACAGTATATACATATACATATGAGATGAGTAATGTAGGGTATGTAAACATTATATTAAGTGGCATTGTTTAAACTGGCTAGTGATACATTTTTACATCAATTCCCATCAATTTCCATTATTAAAGTGGCTGGAGTTGAGTCAGTATGTTGGCAGCAGCCACTCAATGTTAGTGGTGGCTGTTTAACAGTCTGATGGCCTTGAGATAGAAGCTGTTTTTCAGTCTCTCGGTCCCTGCTTTGATGCACCTGTACTGACCTCGCCTTCTGGATTATAGCGGGGTGAACAGGCAGTGGCTCGGGTGTTTGTTGTCCTTGATGATCTTTACGGCTGTGCCTTCTTCACAACGCTGTCTGTGTGGGTGGACCAATTCAGTTTGTCTGTGATGTGTACACCGAGGAACTTAACTTACTACCCTCTCCACTGCTGTCCCGTCGATGTGGATAGGAGGGTGCTCCCTCTGCTGTTTCCTGAAGTCCACAATCATCTCCTTTGTTTTGTTGACGTTGAGTGTGAGGTTATTTTCCTGACACCACACTCCGAGGGACCTCACCTCCTCCCTGTAGGCCGTCTCGTCGTTGTTGGTAATCAAGCCTACCACTGTAGTGTCGTCAGCAAACTTGATGATTGAGTTGGAGGCGTGGCATGGCCACGTGGGTGAATAGAGAGTACAGGAGAGGGCTCAGAATGCACCCTGGTGGGGCCCCAGTGTTGAGGATCAGCGGGGTGGGGATGTTGTTACCTACCCTCAACACTTGGGGGCGCCCCGTCAGGAAGTCCAGTACCCAGTTGCACAGGGCGCGGTCGAGACCCAGGGTCTCAAGCTTGATGACGAGTTTGGAGGGTACTATGGTGTTATAATCATCTTCAGATGACAACACTGTCTGTTTAGTGACTGTGACTAACACGGCTTGAATGTGTTGAATCTCCAGATATGATTGGATAAGGTCGTCATATTCATATAATGCGTTGTGAAGCTGATCTAGAGTTCAACACCACGAGAGTTGTGTTGATGGGAATTGCATTGTGGGGGCTGTTCAAAGTGGCCCGGTTCTCTAGAAATGAACAATTAACCTGTTTCGAATCATCCAAACAGGCATCATCCCTTTCATCCCTTTTCAACCACTGGGAGGGAGATAGGGAGAATTTGTGTAATGATGTGTGTATTATGTCTGTGTGTGTGGTAAATATTGATGAAAATAGAAAGATTAGACAGGGTTGATTGTCACCTGAGAGCTGATAATCCTGCCTCTGTCTCAGTAGCCCATAAATAGCCTCTGTAATCACACTCATACACAGCTATGTGAGTCCCAACATGCTTCATACTGTGTGTGTGAAAGGCTGCTAAGCTCCTGGGGGATGGGTGTGGATGGGCGTACTGTTCTGTCTATTCTCTCAACTGCTCATACAAACTGGCACATATTCGCAAACAGATGCATACACACTGTCATCTCTGTGGGCAACGGGAGACTGAGAGTTGTAATATAAGAGCTGGATGTGAGCAGCCCTGGTCGTCATGGGAGACTGTTGGCTCGGGAACTAACGCTTGCTTGGACAGAGTGGCTCTTCCCTGATCCTACAGATGACATGCAGAAAACACTGGAACGTTTGGAATTGTGAGGCAGATAAAGAGAGAAAAGTCATGTGTGGGTTGTATATGGGCCATGTAGCTAGTGGGGCGTTCCACAAAATGAGTGCCTTTTATGTCCCTTTGATATTGAAAATAGAAATTGTGCACAAATATAGAATTTTAAAAGCCTGCTATACGAAGGGCCTGTTATATGAAGTGCCCTTTAATATAGAATTTTAAAAGCCTGTTATATTAAGGGCCTGTTATATGAAGTGCCCTTTAATATAGAATTTTAAAAGCCTGTTATATGAAGTGCCCTTTAATATAGCATTTTAAAAGCCTGTTATATGAAGTGCCCTTTAATATAGCATTTTAAAAGCCTGTTATATTAAGGGCCTGTTATATGAAGTGCCCTTTAATATAGAATTTTAAAAGCCTGTTATATGATGCCCTTTAATATAGAATTTTAAAAGCCTTTTATATGAAGTGCCCTTTAATATAGAATTTTAACAGGCCTGTTATATGAGCGCCCTTTAACATAGAATTTTAAAAGCCTGTTATATGAAGCACCCTTTAATATAGCATTTTGAAAGCCTGTTATAATGAGGACCTGTTATATGGAAGCGCCCTTTAATATAGAATTTTAAAAGCCTGTTATGATGGAGTGCCCTTTAATATAGCATTTTAAAGCCTGTTATATTAAGGACCTGTTATATGAAGCGCCCTTTAATATAGCATTTTAAAAGCCTGTTATATAGAGTGCCCTTTAATATAGCATTTTAAAAGCCTGTTATATTAAGGGCCTGTTATATGAAGTGCCCTTTAATATAGACTGCATGGAACATTTTATAAATCAGAGTGTTAATACCAATGAAGACTTTCTAAAGTGTCCCTCTGACTTCTAGGAAGACTTTAACTGACTTAATCACAACATTTCTCAAGATTTCACCGTCATTGCATTTTGTTGATTTGACAGAGTCAATGTCTGAAGATGATTATTTATTAGTGATTCATCATTTTAAGGTCAACCTGTTACGTGAACTGAACTTTCATTTTAATATGGTGAAATTCTTCTTATTCTTCTTACTATTTTTTTTACATCTATTAGTCAAATGATAGTGTGAAATCAGGTGAGTTGGGTACATTTACATTTTTGTCATTTAGCAGACGCTCTTAGGGATCCCCTCCCCCAACGTTTCATATACCCATATCACCCTCTCCTGGTTCTGGAAAACAATTGCAGACAATGATCAGCTAGGTGGAAATGACATTTTCAACATTTTTATACTATATTTATAATTGATATTATCCAGGCTGTATCACAACCGGCTGTGATTGGGAGTCCCATTGGGCGGTGCACAATTGCCCCAGTGTCGTCTGGGTCTGGCCATTTCCACCAGCAGGTTTCTGTGCCAATGCACCACAGCCAATAAGCAAAAGCATACCGACTTCGGACGCTTCAACTTCTTGGCTTGAGTTTTCAGCAACACAATCTGCACAGTTTGGATTCTGGAATTATATTTTGGATAACATGCGCAGCTACAGTGGCAGATTTAGGCGTAGGCAACATGTGCAGCTGCCCAAGCGGCATGGGGCACCAGCACAAATTAAACAAAACACACAAACTAAATTGCACAGCTAATTGCATTATTAATTGCATTAGTACTGTACAAGAGTTAGAGATACGCTGGTTTGATGAGAATCCCCACTCCCCCTACCTCGGGCTTCCAGTGGTGAGACCTGTTGAGACCGGTGCAAAAACTCAGTTTTTTAAACCTTTTTTATTTATTTTTTACAATTCCTGACAATTTAATCCTAGTAAACATTTCCTGTCTTAGGTCAGTTAGGATCACCACTTTATTTTAAGAATGTGAAACATCAGAATAATATGTGAGAGAATTATTTATTTCAGCCTTTATTTCTTTCATCACATTCCCAGTGGGTCGAAGTGTGCATACACTCAATTAGTGTTTGGTAGCATTGTCTTTGAATTGTTTAACTTGGGTCAAATGTTTCAGGTAGCCTTCCACAAGCTTCCCACAATAAGTTGGGTGAATTTTAGCCCATTCCTCCTGACAGAGCTGGTGTAACTGAGTCTGGCTTGTAGCCCTCCTTGCTCGCACACGCTTTTCCAGTTCTGCCCACACATTTTCTATAGGATTGAGGTCAGGGCTTTGTGATGGCCACTCTGATACATTGGCTTTGTTGTCCTTTCAGCCATTTTGCCACAACTTTGGAAGCATGCTTGGGGTCATTGTCCATTTGGAAGACCCATTTTGCAACCAGGCTTTAACTTACCGACTGATGTCTTGAGATATTGCTTCAATATATCCACACAATTGCCATTCCTTGATGCCATCTATTTTGTGAAGTGCACCAGTCCCTCCTGCAGCAAGCACCTCCACAACATGATGCTGCCACCCTCATGATTCACGGTTGGGATCGTGTTCTTTGGCTTGCAATGTCACAAATGGTGACATTTAACGCTATTGGTTTTCTATCGCTCATTTGTACGTCACTTCAATGATATCATTACACTGTGTGCGACTGTGGGTCAATTAACTTTGTTAGAGTGGGCGCCCTGATTCTAGTTTGTGAGCTATGCAGGCTACTGCCTGGGGAATGTCTCCAGCTCAGAAGTGCAGAGGTGGTCTCCCACTGGAAGCCTGAGGTATGGGAGCAGGGAATCTATCAAATATTCTTTATTTAGTGTATTATTCTATTTCTGTCATATAGGATTTGTGCAATTTTGTTTTATTTGTGTGTTTTTGTTAGAGATAGTGTAATAATTTGATTATCTTTTTATTTATATTTTTATCCTACAATTTGTTTCTATTTTCTATTTTTTATTTTTTAGTTCACCTTTATTTAACACAGGTAGGCTAGTTGAGAACATGTTCTCATTTACAATTACTACCTGGCCAAGATAAAGCAAAGCAGTGCGACACAAACAACAACAGAGTTGTTAATAAATAAACAAATATATAGTCAATAACACAATAGAAAAAAATGTTTATGTACAGTGTGTGCAAATGAGGTAAGATAAGGGAGGTAAGGCAGCTAAATAGGCCATAGGTAGGTAGATTAGGTGGGCTATTTACAGATGGACTATGTACAGCTGCAGCGACAGGTTAGCTGCTCAGATAGTGATGTTTAAAGTTAGTGAGTGAAATATAAGTCTCCAGCATCAGCAATATTTGCATTTCGTTCCAGTCATTGGCAGCAGAGAACTGGAAGGAAGGCGGCCAAAGTGGTGTTGGCTTTGGGGGTGACCAGTGAGATGTACCTGCTGGAGCGCGTGCTACATGTGGGTGTTGTTGATCGTGACCAGTGAGCTGAGATAAGGCGGAGCTTTACCTTGCATAGACTTATAGATGACCTGGAGCCAGTGGGTCTGGCGACGAATATGTAGCGAGGGCCAGCCTTCTAGAGCATACAGGTGGCAGTGGTGGGTGGTATAAGGGAGCTTTGGTAACAAAACGGATGGCACTGTGATAGACTGCACCCAGTTTGCTGAGAAGAGTATTGGAAGCTATTTTGTAGGCGACATCGCGAAGTCGGGGATCGGTAGGATAGTCAGTTTTACTAGGGTAAGTTTGGCGGGCGTGAGTGAAGGAGGCTTTGTTGCGAAATGAAAGCTGATTCTAGATTTGATTTTGGAGAGTTTACAGTCTAGCCAGTACCTAGGTATTTGT
>NW_027014211.1:0-14025 GCF_036934945.1 Oncorhynchus masou masou
TATATTACTGAGGAGGTGCTAGGTAGAGAGAGAGTATAGTATATTACTGAGGAGGTGCTAGGTAGAGAGAGAGAGTATAGTATATTACTGAGGAGGTGCTAGTAGGAGAGAGAGGAGAGTAGAGTATATTACTGAGGAGGTGCTAGGTAGAGAGAGAGTAGAGTATATTACTGAGGAGGTGCTAGGTGCCAGGAAGAGAGAGAGAGTAGAGTATATTACTGAGGAGGTGCTAGGTAGAAAGAGAGTAGAGTATATTACTGAGGAGGTGCTAGGTAGAGAGAGAGTATAGTATATTACTGAGGAGGTGCTAGGTAGAGAGAGAGAGTATAGTATATTACTGAGGAGGTGCTAGGTAGAGAGAGAGTATAGTATATTACTGAGGAGGTGCTAGGTAGAGAGAGAGAGTATAGTATATTACTGAGGAGGTGCTAGAGAGAGAGTATAGTATATTACTGAGGAGGTGCTAGGAGAGAGTATAGTATATTACTGAGGAGGTGCTAGATAGAAGGAGAGAGAGTATAGTATATTACTGAGGAGTGCCAGGTGCTAGGTGTAGAGAGAGAGAGTATAGTATATTACTGACGAGGTGCCAGGTAGAGAGAGAGTATAGTATATTACTGAGGAGGTGCTAGGTAGAGAGAGAGAGTATAGTATATTGCTGAGGAGGTGCTAGGTAGAGAGAGAGAGTATAGTATATTACTGAGGAGGTGCTAGGTAGAGAGAGAGTAGAGTATATTACTGAGGAGGTGCTAGGTAGAAAGAGAGTAGAGTATATTACTGAGGAGGTGCTAGGTAGAGAGAGAGAGTATAGTATATTTCTGAGGAGGTGCTAGGTAGAGAGAGAGTATAGTATATTACTGAAGAGGTGCTAGGTGGAGAGAGAGAGTGTATAGTATATTACTGAGGAGGTGCTAGGTAGAGAGAGAGTAGAGTATATCACTGAGGAGGTGCTAGGTGGAGAGAGAGAGTGTATAGTATATTACTGAGGAGGTGCTAGGTAGAGAGAGAGTAGAGTATATTACTGAGGAGGTGCTAGGTAGAAAGAGAGTAGAGTATATTACTGAGGAGGTGCTAGGTAGAGAGAGAGAGTATAGTATATTACTGAGGAGGTGCTAGGTAGAGAGAGAGAGATAAAGTATAGTATATTGCAGAGGAGGTGCTAGATAGAACGAGAGAGAGTATAGTATATTACTGAGGAGGTGCTAGGTAGAGAGAGAGTATAGTATATTACTGAGGAGGTGCTATGTAGAGAGAGAGAGATAAAGTATAGTATATTGCAGAGGAGGTGCTAGATAGAACGAGAGAGAGTCTAGTATATTACTGAGGAGGTGCTAGGTGGAGAGAGAGAGAGTAGAGTATATTACTGAGGAGGTGCTAGGTAGAGAGAGAGTATAGTATATTACTGAGGAGGTGCTAGGTAGAGAGAGAGTATAGTATATTAGTGAGGAGGTGCTAGGTAGAGAGAGAGTAGAGTATATTACTGAAGAGGTGCTAGGTAGAGAGAGAGTGTATAGTATATTACTGAGGAGGTGCTAGGTAGAGAGAGAGTAGAGTATATTACTGAGGAGGTGCTAGGTAGAAAGAGAGTAGAGTATATTACTGAGGAGGTGCTAGGTAGAGAGAGAGAGTATAGTATATTACCGAGGAGGTGCTAGGTAGAGAGAGAGAGTATAGTATATTACTGAGGAGGTGCTAGGTAGAGAGAGAGAGTATAGTATATTACTGAGGAGGTGCTAGGTAGAGAGAGAGAGTATAGTATATTACTGAGGAGGTGCTAGATAGAAGGAGAGAGAGTATAGTATATTACTGAGGAGGTGCTATGTAGAGAGAGAGAGAGTCTAGTATATTACTGAGGAGGTGCTAGGTAGAGAGAGAGTATAGTATATTACTGAGGAGGTGCTAGGTAGAGAGAGAGAGAGAGAGAGAGTATAGTATATTACTGAGGAGGTGCTAGGTAGAGAGAGAGAGTATAGTATATTACTGAGGAGGTGCTAGGTAGAGAGAGAGAGAGTACAGTATATTACTGAGGAGGTGCCAGGTAGAGAGAGAGAGTATAGTATATTACTGAGGAGGTGCTAGGTAGAGAGAGAGAGTATAGTATATTACTGAGGAGGTGCTAGGTAGAGAGAGAGAGTATAGTATATTACTGAGGAGGTGCTAGGTAGAGAGAGAGTATAGTATATTACTGAGGAGGTGCTAGATAGAAGGAGAGAGAGTATAGTATATTACTGAGGAGGTGCTATGTAGAGAGAGAGAGTCTAGTATATTACTGAGGAGGTGCTAGGTAGAAAGAGAGTAGAGTATATTACTGAGGAGGTGCTAGGTAGAGAGAGAGAGTATAGTATATTGATGAGAAGGTGCTAGGTAGAGAAAGAGAGTATAGTATATTACTGAGGAGGTGCTAGATAGAAGGAGAGAGAGTATAGTATATTACTGAGGATGTGCTAGATAGAGAGAGAGAGTATAGTATATTGCTGAGGAGGTGCTAGGTAGAGAGAGAGTATAGTATGTTACTGAGGAGGTGCTAGGTAGAGAGAGAGTATAGTATGTTACTGAGGAGGTGCCAGGTAGAGAGAGTATAGTATGTTACTGAGGAGGTGCCAGGTAGAGAGAGAGAGTATAGTATATTGCTGAGGAGGTGCTAGGTAAGAGAGAGAGTATAGTATATTACTGAGGAGGTGCTAGGTAGAGAGAGAGTATAGTATATCACAGGGGAGGTGCTGGGTAGAGAGAGAGTATAGTATGTTACTGAGGAGGTGCCAGGTAGAGAGAGAGTATAGTATATTACTGAGGAGGTGCTAGGTAGAGAGAGAGAGAGTATAGTATATTACTGAGTAGGTGCTAGATAGAATGAGAGAGTATAGTATGTTACTGAGGAGGTGCTAGGTAGAGAGAGAGTATAGTATATTACTGAGGAGGTGCTAGGTAGAGAGAGAGTATAGTATATTGCTGAGGAGGTGCTAGGTAGAGAGAGAGTATAGTATGTTACTGAGGAGGTGCTAGGTCGAGAGAGAGTATAGTATATTGCCGAGGAGGTGCTAGGTAGAGAGAGAGAGAGTATAGTATATTACTGAGGAGGTGCTAGGTAGAGAGAGAGAGAGTATAGTATATTACTGAGGAGGTGCTAGGTAGAGAGAGAGTATAGTATATTACTGAGGAGGTGCTAGGTAGAGAGAGAGAGTATAGTATATTACTGAGGAGGTGCTAGGTAGAGAGAGAGTATAGTATATTACTGAGGAGGTGCTAGGTAGAGAGAGAGAGTATAGTATATTACTGAGGAGGTGCTAGGTAGAGAGAGAGAGTATAGTATATTGCTGGGGAGGTGCTAGGGGGAGAGAAAGAGTGTATAGTATATTACTGAGGAGGTGCTATATAGAAGGAGAGAGAGTATAGTATATCACTGAGGAGGTGCTAGGTAGAGAGAGAGAGAGAGATAAAGTATAGTATATTGCAGAGGAGGTGCTAGATAGAGAGATAGAGAGTAGAGTATATTGCTGAGTAGGTGCTAGATAGAAGGAGGGAGAGTATAGTATATTACTGAGGAGGTGCTAGGTAGAAGGAGAGAGAGTATAGTATATTACTGAGGAGGTGCTAGGTAGAAAGAGAGAGAGTATAGTATATTACTGAGGAGGTGCTATGTAGAGAGAGAGAGAGAGATAAAGTATAGTATATTGCAGCGGAGGTGCTAGATAGAGAGATAGAGAGTAGAGTATATTGCTGAGTAGGTGCTAGATAGAAGGAGAGAGAGTATAGTATATTACTGAGGAGGTGCTAGGTAGAGAGAGAGAGTATAGTATATTACTGAGGAGGTGCTAGGTAGAGAGAGAGAGTATAGTATATTACTGAGGAGGTGCTAGGTAGAAAGAGAGTATAGTATATTACTGAGGAGGTGCTAGGTAGAGAGAAAGAGTGTATAGTATATTACTGAGGAGGTGCTAGGTAGAAAGAGAGTATAGTATATTACTGAGGAGGTGCTAGGTAGAGAGAGAGAGTGTATAGTATATTACTGAGGAGGTGCGCTAGGTAGAGAGAGAGAGAGTATAGTATATTACTGAGGAGGTGCTAGGTAGAAAGAGAGTATAGTATATTACTGAGGAGGTGCTAGGTAGAGAGAAAGAGTGTATAGTATATTACTGAGGAGGTGCTAGGTAGAGAGAAAGAGAGTATAGTATATTACTGAGGAGGTGCTAGGTAGAGAGAGAGAGAGTATAGTATATTACTGAGGAGGTGCTAGGTAGAAAGAGAGAGAGTATAGTATATTACTGAGGAGGTGCTACGTAGAGAGAGAGCAGAGAGTATAGTATATTACTGAGGAGGTGCTAGGTAGAGAGAGAGAGTATAGTATATTACTGAGGAGGTGATAGGTAGAAAGAGAGAGAGTATAGTATATTACTGAGGAGGTGCTACGTAGAGAGAGAGCAGAGAGTACAGTATATTACTGAGGAGGTGATAGGTAGAAAGAGAGAGAGTATAGTATATTACTGAGGAGGTGCTACGTAGAGAGAGAGCAGAGAGTATAGTATATTACTGAGGAGGTGCTTGGTAGAGAGAGAGTATAGTATATTACTGAGGAGGTGCTAGGTAGAGAGAGAGAGAGTATAGTATATTACTGAGGAGGTGCTAGGTAGAGAGAGAGAGTATAGTATATTACTGAGGAGGTGGTAGGTAGAGAGAGAGTATAGTATATTACTGAGGAGGTGCTATATAGAAGGAGAGAGAGTCTAGTATATTACTGAGGAGGTGCTATATAGAAGGAGAGAGAGTCTAGTATATTACTGAGGAGGTGCCAGGTAGAGAGAGAGAGAGTATAGTATATTACTGAGGAGGTGGTAGGAAGAAAGAGAGTATAGTATATTACTGAGGAGGTGCTAGGTAGAGAGAGAGTATAGTATATTACTGAGGAGGTGCTAGGTAGAGAGAGAGAGAGTATAGTATATTACTGAGGAGGTGCTACGTAGAGAGAGAGAGAGAGTATAGTATATTACTGAGGAGGTGCTAGGTAGAGAGAGAGAGAGTATAGTATATTACTGAGGAGGTGCTATGTAGAGAGAGAGAGTATAGTATATTACTGAGGAGGTGCTAGGTAGAGAGAGAGAGTATAGTATATTACTGAGGAGGTGCTAGGTAGAGAGAGAGTATAGTATATTACTGAGGAGGTGCTAGGTAGAGAGAGAGTATAGTATATTACTGAGGAGGTGCTAGGTAGAGAGAGAGAGTATAGTATATTACTGAGGAGGTGGTAGGTAGAGAGAGAGTATAGTATATTACTGAGGAGGTGCTATATAGAAGAGAGAGAGTCTAGTATATTACTGAGGAGGTGCCAGGTAGAGAGAGAGAGAGTATAGTATATTACTGAGGAGGTGCTAGGTAGAGAGAGAGAGTATAGTATATTGCTGAGGAGGTGCTAGGTAGAGAGAGAGCGAGTATAGTATATTACTGAGGAGGTGGTAGGTAGAGAGAGAGAGTATAGTATATTACTGAGGAGGTGCTAGGTGGAGAGAGAGAGAGTAGAGTATATTACTGAGGAGGTGCTAGGTAGAGAGAGAGAGTATAGTATATTACTGAGGAGGTGCTAGGAAGAGAGAGAGAGTATAGTATATTGCTGAGTAGGTGCTAGGTAGAGAGAGAGAGTCTAGTATATTGCTGAGGAGGTGCTAGATAGAAGGAGAGAGAGTATAGTATATTACTGAGGAGGTGCTAGGTAGAGAGAGAGCAGAGAGTACAGTATATTACTGAGGAGGTGCTTTATAGAAGGAGAGAGAGCAGAGAGTCTAGTATATTACTGAGGAGGTGCTAGGTAGAGAGAGAGAGTGTAGTATATTACTGAGGAGGTGCTTGGTAGAGAGAGAGTATAGTATATTACTGAGGAGGTGCTATGTAGAGAGAGAAATAAAGTATAGTATATTGCAGAGGAGGTGCTAGGTAGAGAGAGAGAGAGTATAGTATATTGCTGAGTAGGTGCTAGGTAGAGAGAGAGAGAGTATAGTATATTACTGAGGAGGTGCTATATAGAGAGAAATAAAGTATAGTATATTGCAGAGGAGGTGCTAGGTAGAGAGAGAGAGAGTATAGTATATTACTGAGGAGGTGCTAGGTAGAGAGAGAGTATAGTATATTACTGAGGAGGTGCTAGGTAGAGAGAGAGAGTATAGTATATTGCTGAGTAGGTGCTAGGTAGAGAGAGAGAGAGTATAGTATATTGCTGAGGAGGTGCTAGGTAGAGAGAGAGTATAGTATATTACTGAGGAGGTGCTAGGTAGAGAGAGAGTATAGTATGTTACTGAGGAGGTGCTAGGTAGAGAGAGAGAGTATAGTATATTGCGGATGAGGTGCTAGGTAGAGAGAGCAGAGAGTACAGTATATTACTGAGGAGGTGCTTTATAGAAGGAGAGAGAGTATAGTATATTACTGAGGAGGTGCTTGGTAGAGAGAGAGTATAGTATATTACTGAGGAGGTGCTATGTAGAGAGAGAGATAAAGTATAGTATATTGCAGAGGAGGTGCTAGATAGAGAGAGAGAGTAGAGTATATTGCTGAGTAGGTGCTAGATAGAAGGAGAGAGTATAGTATATTACTGAGGAGGTGCTAGGTAGAGAGAGAGTATAGTATATTACTGAGGAGGTGCTAGGTAGAGAAAGAGTAGAGTATATCACTGAGGAGGTGCTAGGTAGAGAGAGAGAGTCTAGTATATTACTGAGGAGGTGCTAGATAGAAGGAGAGAGAGTATAGTATATTACTGAGGAGGTGCTAGGTAGAGAGAGAGTATAGTATATTACTGAGGAGGTGCTAGGTAGAGAAAGAGTAGAGTATATCACTGAGGAGGTGCTAGGTAGAGAGAGAGTCTAGTATATTACTGAGGAGGTGATAGGTAGAAAGAGAGAGAGTATAGTATATTGCTGAGGAGGTGCTAGATAGAGAGAGTAGAGTATATCACTGAGGAGGTGCTAGGTAGAGAGAAAGAGTGTATAGTATATTACTGAGGAGGTGTGAGGTTCTATTTTTAAAGCAATGTCTCGACATCTTCTACCCTCTAATTCTGACACACACACACACGCACACACACACACACACACACACACACACACACACACACACACACACACACACACACACACACACACACACACACACACACACACACACACACACACACACACACACTGTCCGTTGACTCACTCCCCAATGTTTATGTCATACACATGTTCAGGCATATGCTGTACACACACCCATGTACACACACACACGGAGAGACACACACAAGCACACACACACTCAGGCCACACAAGAGGGGGAGGTTTCTTGTGTTGAACATGGCGCTGGAATGTAAACAACCGTGTCTTCCCAGTGAGAGAAAGCGAGAGAGATATTTCATCTTGTTGCACATCGTTATAACACGGTATGTAGCCATACTATGACATTTGAAATGTCTGTAATTGTGAGTTTAAGGTTTACTTATATATTTTTTTATTGTTTCTTGCACTTTTGTCTATTATCTATTTCACTTGCTTTGGTGATGTAAGCATATGTTTTGCTTGCCAATAAAGCCATTTGAAGAGAGATAAGAAAGAGATAGTAAGAGATAGAAGGAAGAGAAGAGGTACAAGGAGGGAGAAGTGTAGATAGAAGGAGGAGAAGAGGTACAGGGATGGAGAAGTGTAGATAGAAGGAAGGGAAGGGGTACAGGGAGGGAGAAGTGTAGATAGAAGGAGGAGAAGAGGTACAGGGATGGAGAAGTGTAGATAGAAGGAAGGGAAGAGGTACAGGGATGGAGAAGTGTAGATGGAAGGAGGAGAAGAGGTACAGGGATGGAGAAGTGTAGATGGAAGGAGGAGAAGAGGTACAGGGATGGAGAAGTGTAGATAGAAGGAGGAGAAGAGGTACAGGGATGGAGAAGTGTAGATAGAAGGAGGAGAAGAGGTACAGGGATGGAGAAGTGTAGATGGAAGGAGGAGAAGAGGTACAGGGATGGAGAAGTGTAGATAGAAGGAGGAGAAGAGGTACAGGGATGGAGAAGTGTAGATAGAAGGAGGAGAAGAGGTACAGGGAGGGAGAAGTGTAGATAGAAGGAGGAGAAGAGGTACAGGGATGGAGAAGTGTAGATGGAAGGAGGAGAAGAGGTACAGGGATGGAGAAGTGTAGATAGAAGGAGGAGAAGAGGTACAGGGATGGAGAAGTGTAGATAGAAGGAAGAGAAGAGGTACAGGGATGGAGAAGTGTAGATAGAAGGAGGAGAAGAGGTACAGGGAGGGAGAAGTGTAGATCTTGTTGTGATCTTGAAGTTCTCTGTAGTTAGACTATAGAGGGCTCTGGCTAGAGAAACCAACTGTAGAAGTTCTCTGTAGTTAGACTATAGAGGGCTCTGGCTAGAGAAACCAACTGTAGAAGTTCTCTGTAGTTAGACTATAGAGGGCTCTGGCTAGAGAAACCAACTGTAGAAGTTCTCTGTAGTTAGACTATAGAGGGCTCTGGCTAGAGAAACCAACTGTAGAAGTTCTCTGTAGTTAGACTATAGAGGGCTCTTGCTAGAGAAACCAACTGTAGAAGTTCTCTGTAGTTAGACTATAGAGGGCTCTGGCTAGAGAAACCAACTGTAGAAGTTCTCTGTAGTTAGACTATAGAGGGCTCTGGCTAGAGAAACCAACTGTAGTTGCAGTCTCAATGCTTCACTCTTGAAACTATTAACGAATATTCTCTTTGTGGGGTTTATGTTGTTGTTGTGGGGAAAGTAGGTCCTTATATCTGGTTGCTTGGTGTAGGGATACTGCACTGGTGTATGGATACTGTTATGTGACAGTTAGCCTAAATACTGTAACTGTTGCCAGCCTCATGCCCTTAAGCTCTCTCTCTCTCTCTCTCTCTCTCTCTCTCTCTCTCTCTCTCTCTCTCTCTCTCTCTCTCTCTCTCGCTCTCTCTCGCTCTCTCTGTGTGTGTGTGTTCAAATCAATTCAATGGGCTGTATTGGCATGGAAACATGTTTACATTGCCAAAGTATGTAAAATAGACACTTAACTAAAGTAAAAAATTAACAGTAAACATTACAGTCACAGAAGTTTCAAAGGAATAGCGACATTTCAAATATCATATTATAATCTCTCTGTCTAAATTCACCACAAAAAAATAGAATAGTGAAAGAAAGAAAGAAAGAAAGAAAGAAAGAAAGAAAGAAAGAAAGAAAGGAAATAAAAGAGAACAATACTAGTGTGGAACAAACACAGTTCTGTCACTCCTCTCCTGGTTCCCAAGTGGCACCCTATTCCCTATAAAGGTTTGACCAGAAGCCTGTGTACTGTAGTACACTACAAAGAGAATAGGGGTGTCATTTGGGAAACAAACCTTGTCTTTAGGAAATTTCCATGACTGCGTTCAGTGAGTATGTTATCTGACCGCAAGATTCTCCAGATTTTAAACAAACGTTCCCGCCTCATTCCCCTGAACCACACACACACACACACACACACACACACACACACACACACACACACACACACACACACACACACACACACACACACACACACACACACACACACACACACACACATGTTCCTGCCTCTATACCCCCCCCCCCAAACACACACACATGTTCCTGTCTCTCTAGAACCACACACACACACACACACACACACACACACATACACAAACGTTTCTGTCTCTCTAGAACCACACACACATGTCCCTGTCTCTCTAGAACCACACACATGTACCTGCCTCTATAGAACGACAAACACACACACACAACACACACACACACACACACACACACACACACACACACACACACACACACACACACACACACACACACACACACTCGCAGGCCTCTCTTGAACAGGCTCGTTTAACGGCTGAGGTGGCAGCGTATGCCTTCGTGCCACGGGGCACTGCCTCTACGAGATTGGAAACACACATGAGAACACACACACATATGCAAACACACACACACACACCCACACACACATATGCAAACACACACACACACACACGTCAGCTGGCGTATATGTGAGTGTTTGCCCTTCCTGATAGCAGTCTTTTAGTTCTGTTTCTCTCTTCCCTCTCTCTCTCTCTCTTCCCTCTCTCTTCTCTTCTCTTCTCTCTCTCTTCTCTCTCACTCTATCCCTATAAAAAGAGTCTGTCCTGGTGTTGCATTTGTCCCTTGTCCCTATGTCCTCACCCCACCCCTCATGTTGACACACACCAGCACGTGCGCATGCGT
Source organism: Oncorhynchus masou masou (assembly GCF_036934945.1). NCBI lineage: Eukaryota > Metazoa > Chordata > Actinopteri > Salmoniformes > Salmonidae > Oncorhynchus > Oncorhynchus masou. The sequence goes on from NW_027014211.1 coordinate 10,214, forward strand.
GCACACACACACACACACACACACGCACGCACGCACGCACGCACGCACGCACACACACACACACACACACACACACACACACACACACACACACACACACACACACACACACACACATACACACACACACACACACACACACACACACACACAAACGCACGCACGCACGCACGCACGCACGCACACACACACACACACACACACACACACACACACACACACACACACACACACACACACACACAAACAAACACACACAAACACGCACGCACGCACGCACACACACACACACACACACACACACACACACACACACACACACACACACACACACACACACACACAACATACAGTTGTAAGAAAAAGTATGCGAACCCTTTGGAATTACCTGGATCAAATTTGATCTGATCTTCATCTAAGTCACAACAATAGACAAACACAGTCTGCTTAAACTATTAACACACAAACAATGACAATTTTACATGTCTTTGTTGGACACACCGTGTAAACATTCACAGGTTGGAAAAGTATGTGACCCTTGGATTTAATAACTAGTTGACCCTCCTTTGGCAGCAATAACCTCAACCACACACTGATGTGATCTTCCTGTCTGGGTTGGCGCCCCCCCCTTGGGTTGTGCCGTGGCGGAGATCTTTGTGGGCTATACTCGGCCTTGTCTCAGGATGATATGTTGGTGGTTGAAGATATCCCTCTAGTGGTGTGGGGGCTGTGCTTTGGCAAAGTGGGTGGGGTTATATCCTTCCTGTCCGAGGGTGCCCTCGGATGGGGCCACAGTGTCTCCTGACCCCTCCTGTCTCAGCCTCCAGTATTTATGCTGCAGTAGTTTATGTGTCGGGGGCTGGGGTCAGTTTGTTATATCTGGAGTACTTCTCCTGTCCTATCCGGTGTCCTGTGTGAATTTATTTGTGCTCTCTCTAATTCTCTCTTTCTTTCTCTCTCTCGGAGGACCTGAGCCCTAGGACCATGCCTCAGGACTACCTGACATGATGACTCCTTGCTGTCCCCAGTCCACCTGGCTGTGCTGCTGCTCCAGTTTCAACTGTTCTGCCCTATTATTATTGGACCATGCTGGTCATTTATGAACATTTGAACATCTTGGATATGTTCTGTTATAATCTCCACCCGGCACAGCCAGAAGAGGACTGGCCACCCCACATAGCCTGGTTCCTCTCTAGGTTTCTTCCTAGGTTTTGGCCTTTCTAGGGAGTTTTTCCTAGCCAACGTGCTTCTACACCTGCATTGCTTGCTGTTTGGGGTTTTAGGCTGGGTTTCTGTAAAGCATTTTGAGATATCGGCTGATGTACGAAGGGTTTTATAAATACATTTGATTTGATTTCATTTTAACCAAACGTTTGCTGTAGTTGTGGATCAACTACAGCAAACGGTAGGGGTGCACAACGGTCAGGGTGAATGTTGGACCATTCCTCTTCACAAAACTGTTTCCGTTCAGCAATATTCTTGGGATGTCTGGAGTGAACTGGTCTCTTAAGGTCATGCCACAGCATCTCAGAGGGGTTGAGGTCAGGACTGACAGGGCCACTCCAGTGTATTTTCTTCTGTTGAAGCCGTTCTGTTGTTGATTTACTTCTGTCTTTTGGGTCGTTGTCCTGTTGCATCACCCAACTTCTGTTGAGCTTCAATTGGTGGACAGACAGCCTCCTGCAAAAATGTCTTGAGAAACTTGGGAATTCATTTTTCCGTCGATGATAGCAAGCTGTCCAGACCCTGAGGCAGCAACACAGACCCAAACCATGATGCTCCCTCCACCATACTTTACAGTTGGGATGAGGTTTTCATGTTGGTGTGCTGTGCCCTTTTTCTCCACACATAGTGTTGTGTGTTCTTTCCAAAAAACACAACGTTAGTTTCATCTGTGCACAATTGTTTTTGCCAGTAGCGCTGTGGAACATCCAGGTGCTCTTTTGCGAAATTCAGAAGTGTATCTATGTTTTTTTGGACAGCAGTGGCTTCTTCCGTGGTGTCCTCTCATGAACATCATTCTTGTTTAGTGTTTTACGTATCGTAGACTCGTCAACAGAGATCTTAGCATGTTCCAGAAATTTCTGTGAGTCTATAGCTGACACTCTAGGATTCTTCTTAACCTCATTGAGCATTCTGTGCTGTGCTCTTGCAGTCATCTTTGCAGGATGGCCACCTGTAGCGAGAGCCACTCCTAGGGAGAGTAGCAACAGTGCTGAACTTTCTCCATTTATAGACAATTTGTCTCACCGTGGACTGACTTTTAAAGATACTTTTGCAGCCCTTTCCAGCTTCATGCAAGGTAACAATTCTTAATCTTAGGTCTTCTGAGATCTCTTGTTTGAGGCATGGTTCACATCAGGCAATGCTTCTTGTGAATAGCAAACTCTAATTGTGTGAGTGTTTTTTATGGGGCAAGGCAGCTCTAACCAAAATCTAAAATCTCGTCTCATTGATTCGACTCCGGTTAGTTGACTCCTGACTCCAACTACCTTTTGGAGAAGTCATTAGCCTAGGGGTTCACATACTTTTCCCAACCTACACTGTGAATGCTTATATGATGTATTCAATATAGACAAGAAAAATACAATCATTTGTGTGTTATCAGTTTAAGCACATTGTGCTTGTCTATTGTTGTGACTTGAAGATCAGATAAAATGTTATGTCAAATTTATGCAGAAATCCAGGTAATTCCAAAGGGTTCACATACTTTTTCTTGCCTCTGTACACACACACACACGCGCGCACACACACACACGCACGCACGCACGCACACACACACACACACACACACACACACACGCGCACACACACACACACACACACACACACACACACACACACGCGCACACACACACACACACACACACACACACACACACACACACACACACACACACACACACACACACACACACACACACACACACACACACACACACACACACACACACACACACACACACACACACACACACACACACAGACACACACACGCACACACACACACACACAGACACACGCACAGACACACACACACACACGCACGCACGCACACACACACACACAGACACACACACACACACACACACACACACACACACACACACACACACAGATCCATAGACAGAGAAATGTAACCTCTCTCAGATCCATAGACAGAGGAATGTAACCTCTCTCAGATCCATAGACAGAGAAATGTAACCTCTCTCAGATCCATAGACAGAGAAATGTAACCTCTCTCAGATCCATAGACAGACAAATGTAACCTCTCTCAGATCCATAGACAGAGAAATGTAACCTCTCTCAGATCCATAGACAGAGGAATGTAACCTCTCTCAGATCCATAGACAGACAAATATAACCTCTCTCAGATCCATAGACAGAGGAATGTAACCTCTCTCAGATCCATAGACAGACAAATATAACCTCTCTCAGATCCATAGACAGACAAATGTAACCTCTCTCAGATCCATAGACAGAGAATGTAACCTCTCTCAGATCCATAGACAGAGCTGTCGGACTGACAATCCATGAAATCAAAATAAAATGTCTTAAAATGTTTTAACCATGTTTGGATGTAACAATCCCAGATTGGCCCTTTAAGGTTAGAGTGGGGTGACGGGTAACCTGATCCTAGATCTGTGGTTAGATGTAACAGTCCCAGATTGGCCCTTTAAGGTTAGAGTGGGGTGACGGGTAACCTGATCCTAGATCTGTGGTTAGATGTAACAGTCCCAGATTGGCCCTTTAAGGTTAGAGTGGGGTGACGGGTAACCTGATCCTAGATCTGTGGTTAGATGTAACAGTCC
>NW_027014212.1:0-14024 GCF_036934945.1 Oncorhynchus masou masou
GGCTTTGTGATGGCCACTCCAATACCTTGACTTTGTTGTCCTTAACCTGTTACATCTATGGGGGCGCTATTTCATTATTGGATAAAAAAACGTGCCCGTTTTAAGCGCAATATTTTGTCACAAAAAGATGCTCGACTATGCATATAATTGACAGCTTTGGAAAGAGGACACTCTGACGTTTCCAAAACTGCAAAGATATTGTCTGTGAGTGCCCCAGAACTGATGCTACAGGCGAAAACAAGATGAAACTTCAACCAGGAAATGAGCAGGATTTTTGAGGATTTTTGAGGCTCTGTTTTTCATTGTCTCCTTATATGGCTGTGAATGCGCAAGGAATGAGCCTGCCCGATCTATCGTTTCCCCAAGGTGTCTGCAGCATTGTGACGTATTTGTAGTAATATCATTTCAAGATTGACCATAAGAGACTACATTTGCCAGGTGTCCGCCCGGTGTCCTCCGTCAAAATTGGTGCGTCATCTTCAACTGCACGTCTTTTTCCAAGCGATTCACCGGAGAAAGTAGACTACCACGAAAGATATATCAATGAAGAGATATGTGAAAAACACATTGAGGATTGATTCTAAACAGCGTTTGCCATGTTTCAGTCGATATTATGGAGTTAATTTGGAAAACAGTTCGCCGTTTTGATGACTGAATTTTCGTTTTTTTTTTGGTACCCAAACGTGATGTACAAAACGGAGCGATTTCTCCTACACAAAGAATCTTTCAGGAAAAAAACATTTGCTATGTAACTGAGAGTCTCCTCATTGAAAACATCCGAAGTTCTTCAAAGGTAAATGATTTTATTTGAATCCTTTTCTGTTTTTTGTGCAAATGTTGTTCCGGCTAAATGCTAATACTAAATGCCACGCTAGCTATCAATACTCTTACACAAATGCTTGTTTTGCTATGGTTCAAAAGCATATTTTGAAAATCTGAGATAACAGTGTTGTTAAGAAAAGGCTAAGCTTGAGAGCTACACATTCATTTCATTTCATTTGCGATTTTCATAAATAGTTAACGTTGATGCTATGCTAATGAGCTTGAGGCTATAACTGGATACAGGTTTTTTCAATAAAACGTGAACAAAACGGAGCGATTTGTCCTACACAAATAATATTTTTTTGAAAAACTGAACATTTGCTATCGAACTGAGTGTCCCTCATTGAAAACATCTGAAGTTCTTCAAAGGTAAATTATTTTATTTGAATGATTTTCTTGTTTTTGTGAAAATGTTGCTGGCTGAATGCTAGCTTATAGCTATGCTAGCTATCAATACTCTTACACAAATGCTTGTTTAGCTATGGTTGAAAAGCATATTTTGAAAATCTGAGATGACAGTGTTGTTAACTTCTTGAAACTCCCCATCCGGATCCGGGTTTGTGACTAAAGCCTCAGGCTCATTAGCATAACGCAACGTTAACGATTTCTGAAAATCGCAAATAAAATGAAAATAATGCGTCTGCTCTCAAGCTTAGCCTTTTTCTTAACACTGTCATCTCAGATTTTCAAAATATGCTTTTGAACCATAGAAATTGACTAATTTGTGTAAGAGTATGCAAAAGCTAGCATAGCATTTTGAGTAGCATTTAGCACGCAACATTTTCACAAAAACCAGATCACCAAATAAATAAAATCATTTACCTTTGAAGAGCTTCTGATGTTTTCAATGAGGAGACTCTCAGTTACATACCAAATGCGCAGTTTTTCCTGAAAGCGTCTGTGTGTAGGAGAAATCGTTCCGTTTTCTACATTGCGTCTGGCTACCGAAACGAACTGAAAATTCAGTCACCTACAACGTAAAACTTTTTCCGGATTAACTACATAATATCGACCGAAACATGGCAAACGTTGTTTGGAATCAATCCTCAAGGTGTTTTTTCACATATCTCTTCATTGATATGCAGTTCGTGGAAGCTTGCTTTCCTCTCTGTATCGCATGGAAAAATACTGGCAGGTGACTTTTGCGCACCAATTTCGGCGCAGGACACCGGGCGGACACCTGGTAAATGTGGTCTCTTATGGTCAATCTTCCAATGATCTGCCCACAAATACGTCACAATGCTGCAGACACCTTGGGGAAACGACAGAAAGGGTTGACTCACTCCTCTCGCATTCACAGCCATATAAGGAGACAATGGAAAACAGAGCCTCAAAAATCCTTGTCATTTCCTGGATGCCATCTCATCTTGGTTTTGCCTGAAGCTCACGTTCTAGGGCACGCACAGAGAATATCTTGGTATTTCTGGACACGTCAGAGTGTTTTCTTTCGAATGGTATCAATTATATGCATAGTCGAGCATCTTTTTGTGACAAAATATCTTGTTTAAAACGGGAACGTTTTTCATCCAAAAATGAAATAGCGCCCCCATAGATGTAAGAGGTTAACAAAAGTCTAAGCTTGAGAGCAAATATATTTATTTCATTTCATTTGCGATTTTCATGAATAGTTAACGTTGCGTTATGCTAATGAGCTTGAGGCTATAAATAGGATCCCGGATCCGGGATTGCTCGACGCAAGAAGTTAAGGCATTTTGCCACAACTTTGGAAGTATGCTTGGGGTCATTGTCCATTTGGAAGATCCATTTGCGACCAAGCTTTAACTTCCTGACTGATGTCTTGAGATGTTGTTTCAATATATCCACATAATTTTCCTACCTCATGATGCCATCTATTTTGTGACGTGCACTAGTCCTTCCTGCAGCAAAAGCACCCCCACAACAAAAATTATGCTGCCACCCCCGTGTTTCACGGTTGGGATGGTGTTATTCGGCTTGCAAGCCTCCCCCTTTTTCCTCTAAACATAAAGATGGTCATTATGGCCAAACGGTTCCATTTTTGTTTCATCTAAAAATACGATCTTTGTCCCCATGTGCAGTTGCAAACCATAGTCTGGCTTTTTTATGAAGGTTTTGGAGTAGTGGCTTCTTCCTTGCTGAGCGGCCTTTCAGGTTATGTCAATATAGGACTTGTTTTACTGTGGATATAGATACTTTTGTACCCGTTTCCTCCAGCATCTTCACAAGGTCCTTTGCTGCTGTTCTGGGATTGATTTGCACTTTTCGCACCAGAACACGTCTCCTTCTGAGTGGTATGACGGCTGGTTGGTCCCATGGTGTTTATACTTGCATACTATTGTTTGTACAGATGAACGTGGTACCTTCAGGCATTTGTAAATTGCTCCCAAGGATGAACCAGACTTGTGGAGGTCTACAATTTTTTTTCTGACATCTTGGCTGATTTATTTTGATTTTCTCATGATGTCAAGCAAAGAGGCACTGAGTTTGAAGGTAGGCCTTGAAATACATACACAGGTACACCTTCAATTGGCTTAAATAATGTCAATAAGCCTATCAGAAGCTTCTAAAGTCATGACATTTTCTGGAAAGGCACAGTTAACTAATAATCTGTCTGTAAACAATTGTTGAACAAATTCCTTGTCTCATGCACAAAGTAGATGTCGAACTGACTTGCCAAAACTATAGTTTGTGGTGGTTGAAAACAAGTTTAATGACTCCAACCGAAGTGTATGTAAACTTCCGACTTCAACTATGTTTCATGTTTTGTGTGGACCCCAGGAAGCGTAGACGCTGCTTTGCAACAGCTAATGGTGATCCTAATAAAATACCAAATACTACAATGAGCTAATGCTAAGCTATTTACCAGCTATGTGTGGCATCATGTTTGTTAACGTTATACAATGCATTCTGGGTGTCACGTAAACATCTGTCAGACCAAAGATGTTATAACAAAATAAGGTGAGGGATGGTTCACCCATCTTTCGTGTAAACTTCCATAAGTGAATGATGGTAGACGACACACCCCTTCAACATGAATACTGAAAACAGACCAAACTCATCGTCTCCTCTTCTTATTTTTGGTTGACCCGGAAAAAAAAACAATCATGGTGGCGTGCACAAACTTCCCATCCCCGGATTACTTTAGGTTTTTAGAAAGTGTTTTACTCAATTATTTCGATCAATGGTGAGCTCACCCATGATGTGATGAACTGGAAATAGTCATTTCTATTAGCTAATTCATATTATGGTTTCTGTCAGCCGAGAGTTAGATAAATATAACCACTCCTGTTAGTAATTTCCTCAGCGCTAGGACTAATGTACTGTAGCCTACATTTTCCGATTCGGATGATTGTGTTATGCTTTCACCAATTCTGTGAATGTCTGAACATTGCATCCCAAAATAAACTGGTTACATTCAGGACATAACGTTGCAAGGAATGTGTTTCTGTGGAAAAAAAAACATTGTTGCCAGCTCAAACGCTGACTGCATCAATTGAAACTGTACATCCTAAATAAGCGTTCTAATGACCACTGTAGAATGATGACATCTGTTGGTTCGCACCAAAGGGTTAAGTAGAACATCAAAGAATTTTTACTTAAATACTTTCAGTGGTGACCTGTCATTCAGTGTAAAAATCTTTGAGTTAAACAAAAGCCACATACATACATGGTGTCTTAGATTTTGCAGTGACGTAGTGCGGTGATGTAGTGTCCCCATGAGTGACAGAACACTGAGTCGAGCTCAAAAATTCCAGCCCCTTGGGTGCTGCCATAGAGTTACATTAGAAGTGCCCATTCAAGAAGGCTCAACTTTGATGACAAAGTTTGCCCACAAGGACGACAACGCCTACAGAACATCAAGGTGAGTCCAAAAATGTATTGTATGCTTCCGCATAAATGATGTAATATGCCAGGGAGATATGTATACTCTAGCTAAGAAAGTAATAGTAAGTGTATGTTGTGTAGTAAGCTGTTAGTAGCCCATGTGCCTAATAATTTGGTCCCTTTCCCACTCATAAGTTAACCTACTGCTACTGTTCTGACTTGGTGGTGCACATGTTTTAGAGAAATGTAATCATCAAATATTGCAAGAGCTTTCATTGTCTGCTTATATGCCCCTTTTATTTATCCAAAGGTTTTGACTAGGTGTACAGGGAGAATACCCAAAAAACGGTCCATGTTCAGAATTCTGTCACTGTACATTTCAAAAGCGCTGAACAAATAGTTATAATGACTGTCTGTCCAAGCTCGCTTATTAATGTCTTAATCAAAATTAAGGATGGCCTCTTATCCGCTCGTTGTCACCTTATGCCATAGTTTGTACATCTCAATTGTCAGTAGAAACCACATTTGTTTAAGCAAGTCAGCCTTATCAGCTGTTTAAAAAAAAGGCAGTAAATGAGACTGAATGAACTGTTTTGCTGCCAGACAAGGCTCCGCTGATTGCCAGGTGTAGCAGTGGTAAGGATTCATTTCATGGTGCTGAAAAGAAAGCTCTGCTGTTGGGACAGCTTTATGTAGGTCCTAACAGTTTGTGGGCACTGTTTGTCACCATTATAGTGCAATTAAATTCATGTATTGTTTAGTGCTGTGTTGTGGCTTTGCTGGCATGCATCTACAAATACATTTTAGGGTTTGCCCCAACAAGATGTACATGATAAAATCACTACCGAGTACTTTACACCACTGATTATGTGGCTTGAGGCCAAAACAACCTACAGAGAGAGAAAGAGCGAGAGAGCGAGAGAAAATGAAAGATGGAGATAGAGATATGCAAAGTCCATTTCTACCCTGCTCTCGCTACGTTCTATAGAGACGCTAAATAGGATTGCATGATGCTCTGTAGACAGCAGTAGTCAGGTGTGATAGAAGTAGGAAACATACCCACATCCACACTCATAAAACATGTCAATGATAGAGCTGGAGAGTATTAGGGACAGACTGGTAGAGACAGAGACTGCCAAGTGCAGTTCTTGGAGAGTATTAGGGACAGACCGGTAGAGACAGAGACTGCCAAGTGCAGTTCTTGGAGAGTATTAGGGACAGACTGGTAGAGACAGAGACTGCCAAGTGCAGTTCTTGGAGAGTATTAGGGACAGACTGGTAGAGACAGAGACTGCCAAGTGCAGTTCTTGGAGAGTATTAGGGACAGACTGGTAGAGACAGAGACTGCCAAGTGCAGTTCTTGGAGAGTATTAGGGACAGACTGGTAGAGACAGAGACTGCCAAGTGCAGTTCTTGGAGTATTAGACAGACTGGTAGAGACAGAGACTGCCAAGTGCAGTTCTTGGAGAGTATTAGGGACAGACTGGTAGAGACAGAGACTGCCAAGTGCAGTTCTTGGAGAGTATTAGGGACAGACTGGTAGAGACAGAGACTGCCAAGTGCAGTTCTTGAAGTATTAGGGACAGACCGGTAGAGACAGAGACTGCCAAGTGCAGTTCTTGGAGAGTATTAGGGACAGACTGGTAGAGACAGAGACTGCCAAGTGCAGTTCTTGGAGAGTATTAGGGACAGACCGGTAGAGACAGAGACTGCCAAGTGCAGTTCTTGGAGAGTATTAGGGACAGACCGGTAGAGACAGAGACTGCCAAGTGCAGTTCTTGGAGAGTATTAGGGACAGACTGGTAGAGACAGAGACTGCCAAGTGCAGTTCTTGGAAAGTATTAGGGACAGACTGGTAGAGACAGAGACTGCCAAGTGCAGTTCTTGGAAAGTATTAGGGACAGACTGGTAGAGACAGAGACTGCCAAGTGCAGTTCTTGGAGAGTATTAGGGACAGACTGGTAGAGACAGAGACTGCCAAGTGCAGTTCTTGGAAGTATTAGGGACAGACTGGTAGAGACAGAGACTGCCAAGTGCAGTTCTTGGAGAGTATTAGAACAGACCGGTAGAGACAGAACTGCCAAGTGCAGTTCTTGGAAGTATTAGGGACAGACCGGTAGAGACAAAGACTGCCAAGTGCAGTTCTTGGAAAGTATTAGGGACAGACCGGTAGAGACAGAGACTGCCAAGTGCAGTTCTTGGAAGTATTAGGGACAGACCGGTAGAGACAGAGACTGCCAAGTGCAGTTCTTGGAGAGTAGGGACAGACCGGTAGAGACAGAGACTGCCAAGTGCAGTTCTTGGAAATTAGGGACAGACCGGTAGAGACAGAGACTGCCAAGTGCAGTTCTTGGAAGTATTAGGGACAGACTGGTAGAGACAGAGACTGCCAAGTGCAGTTCTTGGAAGTATTAGGGACAGACCGGTAGAGACAGAGACTGCCAAGTGCAGTTCTTGGAGAGTATTAGGGACAGACCGGTAGAGACAGAGAAGTGCCAAGTGCAGTTCTTGGAGAGTAGGGACAGACCGGTAGAGACAGGACTGCCAAGTGCAGTTCTTGGAAGTATTAGGGACAGACCGGTAGAGACAGAGACTTTGCCAAGTGCAGTTCTTGGAGAGTAGGGACAGACCGGTAGAGACAGAGAAGTGCCAAGTGCAGTTCTTGGAGAGTAGGGACAGACTGGTAGAGACAGAGACTGCCAAGTGCAGTTCTTGGAGAGTATTAGGGACAGACCGGTAGAGACAGAGACTGCCAAGTGCAGTTCTTGGAGATATTAGACAGAACCGGTAGAGACAGAGACTGCCAAGTGCAGTTCTTGGAAGTATTAGGGACAGACCTGTAGAGACAGAGACTGCCAAGTGCAGTTCTTGGAGAGTAAAGGGACAGACCGGTAGAGACAGAGACTGCCAAGTGCAGTTCTTGGAGAGTATTAGGGACAGACTGGTAGAGACAGAGACTGCCAAGTGCAGTTCTTGGAGAGTATTAGGGACAGACTGGTAGAGACAGAGACTGCCAAGTGCAGTTCTTGGAGAGTATTAGGGACAGACCGGTAGAGACAGAGACTGCCAAAGTGCAGTTCTTGCCATCTGATACCGGCTGATTAGAGCAGTGCTGACTCCTCACTAATCCACTCCTCTTCCTACACCATGAAGCACCTGTGCCTCTGCAGGGCATTGTCAGTGAGGGCTGGAAGCTGGGACAAATTGAAGGAAAGCAAATCCCAGATTTCACAGCATGGGTGAAAAAGAAGGAGAGGGGCTGGAATGGTGATGTTTCTGCGTGTATGTGCGTGTGGTGTTGGGGTCTGCCAATGTACCTGGAGTGTGTGTGTGTGTGTGTGTGTGCACATAATAAGTATGTACATTATGTGTCTACAGTACATGTATTTATGCGTGTTTGGTGTCAGAGTCCATCAATGTGTCTTGAGGTAGTGTGCGTGTGCCACTGAAAAACTATTGGGTATTTTATTAGGATCCCCATTAGCTGTTGCAAAAGCAGCAGTTACTCTTCCTGAGATCATGTACTCTATGTGTCTACAATATTTATGTCTTTTGTGTGTATGTGTGTTTTCTATATGGTTCTGGTGTCAGCCAGGCAGCTTAATCCTTCAGGACCCCAGGGCATTATTGGGAATCACAAACAGGGGAGTGTATGGGCAGACTTGATCCCCTATGATTTCAAGAACAATAAATGGGTGGGTGTAGAGCAGGGGTGCCAATTTATTTTTGCCCCATGGGCCGCATCAGTCTTCAACACTGAAAATTGGCTATATTTTGTCGCCGTCAAAATTGGCAAAGAAATTGTCCTTTATTGTTTGCTCCCTGAACACGTCTAGCTCTCATTTCGGTGATTATTAGCAGACTTACATTCATACATTTCTTGCCACATCTACTGTTCCGAGCGCTCGACATCTCCTGTCTACTAACCACGGTCCTGGCAACCCATCATTAAGCACACATGGCAACCATTATTACGCACACTCGCCCCATCATTAGGCACTTCATCACTACTCTGATTACCTCTGCTTTATATAGCCCTCTGTTGTATCACTCATTAGGCATTCTTGTTTCTGTTTTCATGTTCAGATGCTACTCCTGTTTTTGTATTCACTCTGTTTGTTCCAATTAAACTCACCAAGTGCACTTGTTTCCCTGACTCCCTGCATCGTCATCACAGAATACTGCCTCACAAAATGAAAGCAGCAGCCAACCGAGACATCTCCCAGGTGGTCAATGAACAAGACCTACTTAGCCAACACCACGACCAGCTGGTGCAGCTGGGGAAAGGTGATGGATGAGGTCCTCCGCATTCTTCAACATCTAGATCATCCCCAAGGGCGTCAACCCGAGCGGGGAGGATCCTCTCCATAAGTCGTCCAGCACCTCAGCCCATTCAGCAGTCCGTCTGTCCATCCCCCGGACAAATGTGACGGGACTCCATCCAAATATAGTGACTTCCTCCTCCAGTGCTCTCTCTTTTACGCCCACCACCCGAGAGTTCCAAGGTTGCCATGATTATTTCCCTGCTGACCAGGCGTTGGAGTGGGCTTTACGGCGTCTGGGAGAGAGGAGGAGCTGCGTTCCTATGGCTCTGTTCAGAGGAGTCTTCGATCAACCACCAGAGGGCAGAGATGGGGGTTTGCTGCCTAGTCCAACTTCAGCAGAATGGCCAGACCGCTGCGGAGTACGCCCTCCCCTTCCGTACAGTGGCAGCATCCAGTGGATGAATGATGTTTAAGTTAGATATACGTTTTTGGGATGTGTCTCAATCCACTGCATCCGCCAATGTCGCACTTCTGCATCAGCGGTGAAAGGTAGCAGAGCTCGGCGGTGTTTGCCCGACCATGAGACACCAGGAAAATCGTTCTTCTGCGTAAACGTCTGTAGCCTCCGAATGGTTTAACAAACTATTACGCATCTATGGAAAGGGAGACTCTCACGAACACAATGGTGTCCTCCGTTTTTTGCTCAACGTCCACCACAAGTGTCGTCCGACTCGTCTGAAGTCGGTACCCCGTCGATGTGCCAACTTCTGTTTAGTAGCATCCGAACCGTTTGGGCGACAAACTAATGGGACCCCACTGTGGAACGTGGTAGGTTCTAACGACCCGATGGTTCACACTCTACAACCCCCACAAGTGTCACAGGACTCATCTGAAGGTAACCAAGTATCTTGAGGTGTGTTCCACCATCGATAGCAACTTGTAACTTTAATGTTACACCTACTGTGGATGGAGCAATACATGCTTCCCATATGGCAAGATAGTTTGGTTTTCTTTCTTGTTTTGGAGTAACCCTAATCCACCCGTTCAGCTGTTGTCTGTGGTAGAGTCTGTGTGTGTGTGTGTGTGTGTGTGTGTATTAAGCTTTGGGAACATGCTGGAGTGGCAGATCTCATAAAGTGACGATTTATGGATCAGGCCAGATGCACCCTCAGCCCTTATATCCTGAAAGAAACCTGCCAGACAGACATGTTGTTTACATCCTATCTCCTCTGCTTGGAGATCGAGGGAGATATCATTTGATCACACAGAGTTGGAGGGCCTTTGTTTCTGCACAGTTATCTGGAATTAAAGTGCGGCTCATCAATAACTCCTTGTCAGCCCTGTCTTGAGTGATCTTGTCCTTCCCCTCCTTGGTACCAGAAATCTTCATCGCGCTGTGGTCAGATGGACGACAAATGCATATAGAGGAGAATCTCAGCTGGGGCTCTAATGAGAGAACGACTTGCTATCCTTGTATAACCTCTAGTTAAAAATGCCTTTTCTATGTCTATCTATCTGTATCAAGCAGCTAAAGGAACATTGTGCCTTTACTAGAAAGTGCATCATTGCTAAATAACAATACTATTCATTGAATAAATCTCAATGTCAAACTGGCACAATCAAACCTCACCTCTCTACTGTGACAGCGCATGTGTGCAACCTGGTGAGCATTCGGGCACACAATACCTACAAGACGCAGGCCTACTGTTGATGGGGAGAGTTGCACTGACGTACAGCACTGTGACACGCAGTGCAATCAAATTATTATTTTGAGGCAAGAGATGGGCCACAGAGTGAGAAGAGGCCAGCTGCAGTGTTAGTATGCTAGCTTCACTGATAGTTGAAGTAGACTGGCTCCCAGGCTAACTTCTCTCATTGGCTCCTCTGCACACGCAGACAAGTACATGCACGCACACACACAGGACCGTCCACACACAGGCCCGTTTACACACACAGGCCCATCCACACACATAATACAGTAGGAGGTGGCTACTGCCAGACACACTATCACAACATCAGTCTCCACCAGAAAGATCTTGCTACCCGAGAGCGCTGCTCTAAGCCTCCAGTCTCCCGCTCAAGTCTTGACCAGGACTACACGGGATCTGCCTCGGTGAGCTCAACACTAGTAAAATAAATTCAGTAATGGAACTAATTATTTTTGTACACACACATTTTTTTTGCCATAATCTGTTTCTGCAGATCAAAGTTGTCTCATTACAACAATGGCTGCCTGCCTATACCTTCTCAATACATCACATACTGTATATCTACAGAACATGAACTGAGAGACGGGCAATTACCAATAACAGAAAAAGCCGCAGCTAATGGTTGAAATAAACAGAAGGAAGAGATGCCTGCTGATTTTGCAGAAACCTGGTTTCCCCTAAATCAATAGACATTAGAATTCATTTTAAGGGCTGTTGATGAAATCCTTCTTTATTGACTACAGGGATTTTCACCACTTAGTGTGTGTGTTTCGATGTAAATGATTTGGAGAAGAAGGCTGGCTGTTTTAAGATACACTGACCAAGGTGATGGGATAAATCCTTTACCAGCCGTTAGAGGATAGAGGATGAGAAGGATAAGATACACTGACCAAGGTGATGGGATAAATCCTTTACTAGCCTGTTAGAGGATAGAGGATGAGAAAGGATTGGGATTGCTTAGACGAGGGATACAGCAGATGATTGTGTGTCGTCGTGCTGCATTGAGTTGGTGCGTACATGCACTCTTTGAAAAAAGGTTCTTCGACTTTTCCCATAGGAAGAACCCTTTTTGGTTCCAGGTAGAACCCTTTTGAGTTCCATGTATAACCCTCTGTTGAAAGGGTTCTATATGGAACCCAAAAGGGATAGCACCTTTTTTTCCTCAGAGGTTGCGTACTGTATGTGTCCCTTCCCACCAGCACTAATAACGGCAGCATTTCTGCAGCTTCCTAGGCTGTTAAAGACCTGAATCTTACCTCAAATGGGTTTTTAATACTTCAGTGCCTTTAATGCTCGAGCCAGACTAAACAAACATCCTAACTGTCCTGTTCCAGCTGTCAAGACAATAACTTCCCACATTTTCTCAGTGTTCATCCAATGGGCAGTAACACACCTGAATCAGACACATCCTTGATTTCTGCACATCAAATGGTTTTATTGTACTTGAAACACCATAATCCCAAACTCAGTTCCAGATAAATCAGGACCCGCAGAGCTTTTTGAAAAATCCTTTGTTGTCTCGCTTAAAAAGTATGGATTGGTTATGTAAACGGACGAAAGAAAGTGCTTTTCAATCAGTCTCAGTAGAGGCGTCTGTCAAGGCCACCTCTTTTGTATTGTTAGAGGTGTCTGGTAAGGTGTGTGAGTATGTGTCATGCCAGTCTTTGTGCGCTTTGATGTGCGTGTGTGCGCACATGTGCAAATGTGTGTGTTAAATACAGAGGCCTGGCACGGGCTGAATCTTTATCTCCTCTTTGCAGGGACAGTGTGGCTGCAGTATGCACTGTCAGCCAATCTGTCTGGAGGCTGACAGCTCCTGAAGAAAACTGAGGAGGGCAGAGCCCTGGGATCGACACAGGAAACCAGCCAGGGGTACAATGCTGAAGGCATATCTCAACTCAGGATACTCCAACCAGTTCAATACAGTTTCTACTCCATTTCAGTGAATTAGGCAATGAGGAGTCTAATTTCAATATTGGCCGTGAGAGAGCGGCTCCCAGTCCAGCATTTTAGAAGTTAGAGCCTGAAAAGCATTCGGGTGAGACTTGGCTTATAAATAATGTGAGTAATAAGTCGCCGTTCACATAGTTCTGTCTCCCGGGTTCAGAGTTATTTTCCGCCTTACCTTCTTCAATCACAAAGCCTCAAACTATTTCCAAAGATATATATCCTCCCCAAAACAGGTCATGCATTATCCCCCAGTTGCCGTAACTTTTGAATATTTGGATGCTCGATAGATGAGTCCTTAGCCCTTTACTGCAGTGGGCTAAATCGGGGTCTCAAAGAGTGTTTCTAGGTCTTAAACACATCTACTTTGAAACAAAAGTATACACCTCACACACATGGTTTTGGGCTTTAAAAAAAGAAGACACCTGTACCATGTCATTTTGAGTTTGCATCCCAATATGACACTTCATACACATCACAGATGATTGAAATATACAAAACTGTTTGACCTAGAAACACCAGATTTTTCCATAAAAATAAGGTTTATTAATTATGAAATTATAAAACATATTAATACCACTAGAGGATGATTTGAAAGGGCTACTATCATAAAATCTATGTGACACAACAAGTATGTGCCAGTGCACATAGCAGGCGTATTACGCTTTGTCGTCCCACGTGACATTCCCCTGACTCACTGGGAAAAAAACACCACAACAACAGATCTGCCAAGTCAAAACACTGCCAACACTCAAAACACTGCCAACTCCTCCATCTGCTTTTGTCACCAACACACTACCTATGAACCAGTGAGATAATGTATGAACGCTTTGAATAATACCCAAATTAAAGTTGGAACGAACAGAACCCCAGGCGTATCCAAACCCTAGAAACGTGTGGGACTGGGTGTATTACACTGGTGGGTTTATGACTCATGATGAGTAAAACTTCCTCTCTGAGGCTCTAATAAAGGGAGAATGTGTTTTCACAGGACGCAGACAGTGACGCAAGTGCAGGTGAGTTGTCCAGAGGAAATTCAATTACAGCTGAGAGGGCTATTGCGGTTGTCACACAGACTGCGGTTGTCACGCAGACTGCGGGTGTCACGCAGGCTGCGGTTGTCACGCAGGCTGCGGTTGTCACGCAGGCTCGCGGTTGTCCACGCAGGCTGCGGTTGTCACGCCGGGCTGCGGTTGTCACGCAGACTGCGGTTGTCACGCAGACTGCGGTTGTCCGCAGACTGCGGTTGTCACGCAGCACTGCGGTTGTCACGCAGGCTGCGGTTGTCACGCAGGCTGCGGTTTGTCACACAGACTGCGGTTGTCACGCAGACTGCGGTTGTCACGCAGACTGCGGTTGTCCGCAGGAGCTGCGGTTGTCATCGAGACTGGCGGCTGTCACGCAGACTGCGGTTGTCCGCAGACTGCGGTTGTCACGCAGACTGCGGCTGTCACGCAGACTGCGGTTGTCACGCAGA
>NW_027014213.1:0-14021 GCF_036934945.1 Oncorhynchus masou masou
ACTTTGAGACTAGTCTGGTTGGAGATGTTTAACATGGAGACTAATACTAACCCATGGGACAGGCCTGTCCTCTCAGCCCCTGGAGCTGCTGTTGGAAGGAGTAGTCGTCCTCAGATGGAGTAGAGATGATCAGCAGTCTCCTTTTAGACATGAACCTGGTGGGGATAAACTGCTCTAGTATTATCTGTACTCTACACTTGAAACATTATTATCTGCACACTGCATTATAAAGCACTACAACCACTTCATTTACATTTTAGTTAATAATTTAATGCAGAACAATTAGAGTTAAGTGCCTTGCTCAAGGGAACATCGACAGATTTTTCACCTAGTCGGTAAGGGTATTTGAACCAACAACCTTTTGTTTATTGGCCCAATAATCTTAACAACTAGGCCACATGCTGCCAAGTACTACAATGCTTTTTTGCAGCTTTAAAGGTTTTAAGTACTATGGTGTCATTACAGATACTGTGTAGTCTTAATCACATACCTCAACAATGCCCCGCCCTGTTCTTGGGATTTGGAGCAGGTCAGTGGAGTTTTTCTCTCTCTCTCAGATTCAGATCGTCGCGATGGAAAGGTGTCAACATATTCCATCAACGCAGATGAGGGTGGCGGTACATCAAATACTTTCTAAAAGGGATATAAATCATTAGGATACAAATACCACATACTGCATTTATAATTGGCACGTTAAGTACAAGAAAAATGTATACACTTTTCTGAGGAAACTGATCTGTGTTATCAAATAATCACTGGCAAGATAGAGATTATGCTTACATTGGGTTTCAGGTCATAGTCAGTCATAGTCATAGAGAAAACCTTAGAGGACATCCCATACTGCTTCATTAGTTGAGAGATGAGATCTGGGTCAGTGAACTTCTCTGGTAGTGAGGTGAATGGTGTCTCAGAATCTGGAATATAGAAATGCAGTTTTACTGTATGAAAGCCCAAAGAGGAACCTGATTTTTGTTGAAGACATGATCTGCAACTTTGGCGGCTGCCAAGTATTTTTGAAACCTCCCACTTTGGGCTGAATGTGTCTATGTGTAGTTCATATATACATAATCTACGAGCACTATTACTGTCTTACCTCAACTATCTACGAAATCCCTAGTTTGCAAGCGACTGTTTTCTGGAAGCTGTGCTACGCCTTTTCCCCTACATTTTCCCCCACATGGGCCAACCCCCTAGAAATTCAAGTTCTAGTCAATGAGCTTCAGCCCCTCGCCATTTGAGTGACAGCTAGAAATATGCTCACACAGCAGAGCGAGAAAGAGAGAGCAATGAAATGGTGCACATAGATATCTGCACATATGTGATGCATTATGCAATTTTCGGGTTCTACTTTTTGCTTGTGAGGGCTACTTTCAGAACTACTGGCTAAAAAGTATTTTTTAAAGTACAGGATAATCTCTTTAAGACAATAATGACACTATAGTTCTGAAGAGAATATGATGTAGGATCAATGTAGGATCTATCTAAGGGAGATGGAGTCAGTAGACACAGACACACACATAGTAGTACCAAGTTGGTAGTGGTGCAGGGTGAGGGTAGTGTCAGGCCCTGAGCTCAGGATGGTTGCCATAGTAACTTTTCTCAGGGCAAGGTCACAGAAATGAAGCTCGTTCTCCTCCCTCTGCTGGACATACTGAGGTGTGCTGGCACTGGGCGTGGCTATCACCTGTATCACAAATGGATGAACACGTCTATCACAAACAAACAGATTATTTGATATACTTAAAAGAGACATATAAAAGCACATACCATAAGTCTTCTCTTCCCCTTCAAATGCTCTACAAAGTCCATCAGTGCTTTCTTATTGTTCTCATTCACTTCTCTGTGGTTTTTCTTCACTCTCCCTTTCCCTTTCCCTTTCTTCCCATCTTTCTTTCCCTTGCCTTTTTTGGGGGAGTTGTTTTTCTCCAAGGGTTCTTCTCCCCCGCCAACGTTCTCTGGTTTATTATCTCTCGAGTTGGCTACAGTCTTTCTTTCTCTTTTCTCTACAGTAGAAGGATATGTGCTTATTTCTGTAAAAACATTTCCATTCTTGTTTTGGTTGTCCTTTCCCACAGCTTTGGAGTTTGCCTTCCCTGTGATGAAAACTTGTGTTCCTTTTGAATCAGTGGTCGTCTTTCGAATGATGAACCTGGAGCGACCGCTGAGAATGTCCTGAATTTTGCTCTTCAGTGCAGCCTTCTTGGCCACAGTATTCCTCTGGGTAACAGAGGTAACGTTTCCCTGCATATGGGGACTGAACACCTTCTTTTTCACAGGAATCTTTTTCTTCATCAGCCTCTTCTTGGTGATTTTACATTTCAGAGGGGAGCCCTTCCTGGTGAGTTTTTCCAGCTTGCGCAAGGGGAACTGATCAATGACCTCTAGGATGGCCTCCACACGGACAGGGTAGGGGAACCGCTCACTCACCCTAAGGTTCTTCTTCATGACTAGCATGGAGAAGCCTTGATCCCCCAGCTCAAGGTAATGCAGCAGCTTGGTGACCATGTCTGAGTCAATGCTCTCCATGGTGGCCTCTCCTTGGAAGGTGGTCTTCTGGATCCTGCCTTCCATCATGGCATTCTGGATGATGGTGACGATGAAGGTGTCCCTCTCAGCCAGGCGACAGTTCAGCCCCTCCTGCTCCATGTCCTGAATCTGTTTCTCCATCATGCGGAGGTAGTTGTCACTGTGCGACGGGGCCGTGATTACCCACAAACGCTTCTTACTTGCAAAATCAGCCAGGAATTCCTGTTCTGGGTCAAGGACTGTCCTGGTCTCATGGTCTCCCTCTCCGCCATGATCATCCTCCGGAGCCAGGAGACCAGCAGGTTCTTTATACTGAGGTCTGGTCTTATGTCTTCCCTTCCCTGGTTGTGAGGCAGAAACCCCTAGGCTGTGACTACACAGAGACATAAGGACAAGCAGAGCACAGAGCAACCTAGACATCCTTGGTGGGGTGGTGGTCACTTTATAATCCACAGGGAAACTGCCTTGAAGCAGACGCAGCGCACAGCTGAAGTGATGATGTCTCTCCCAAGCAGATTGGCTTGACTGGGGATAAGGAGGAATACTCCACGGCTCCTGGTTCACATTATACTCCAACGTTGTTACAGGAAACTCCTGGAATTTTTTCAACTTCAAAGCATTACTCTCTTAAGCAGCATGCTTGGTGGGAGCTCCTCTTCAGACTGTGACTGCCTTCAATGTGTTCGATGCTGAGCTATAGAATAACAGAGTGGAGGAGAAGAAAGGGTGAGAGCGGAGGGGGTACTGAAACCTGAGCTTTTACAAATTCCAACATAAAAACAGTGCAGGAACATAAACAAGCATTTATCTGTATTGTACATCTAGATTAAACACAGGATATATTTATTGAAATTAGAACATTAAATGTAAACATGCAGTGCACAGTAACACATACTTTCTTCCATTGTCGTGAACAAACATACTTGGGATCGTATTGCGATCCAGAGACGTTTGAGAGACAGACACGAGGCTTGTTGGGTGCTTCATGCCTTAAAGGCTGCCACATCTGGGGCCCATTATTACACAATACACCCCACAGTGCCTGGACTCCATGAGTGGACAAGATCCCAGCACAGCAGACCCAAGCTGGGGGAGAGAGAATGCTATGAATAGAATATGATTCACATTATTGCTGAGATTTAGAGAATGGCTTTATTTGACAGTTTTGATCCCAGCCTCTGTCAGATATTCAAGTGCGGACTTTATAGGTGATAAATAGCAACAGGTAGCTTAATCCCATGTTTTCGTCTTGATCTATGTTTTTAAAGGTAAACTTGCTCTTTAATGTATTGTTTTTACTAATTCACCATCCCACTCACCATCCCACATGAGGTTTGAGGTTTGACACTCACACCACACACTAAAGAAGTTGATTTCCAGATTATAGCTGGCAAAATCCTTTCCATGCTCAATCTTTACAGGGGTGCTATCACTTCTACTTCACTGATGTTGAAATGGCGGGACTTTCAGATGTTGTATGTCAGTTTTCCTCCTGTTTCCTCCTGAAAGAAAGAGAGACAGAGTAAGATCATCTGTTCAATGACATTCATGACCTCACATTCTTAGACAAAAGGGTTCCAAAACGGTTCTTCGACTGTCCATCTGTCCAGGAAAACCTTTTTTGGTTCCAGGTAGAACCATTTTTAGTTCCATGTGGAGGCCTCTTTGTAATTTCCACTTTGAAATTTCAGTCATGATTTTCCCTTATGGAAAATGTATTACCCTCTACATTAATTATAATCTGCATAATAATTCACATTTCCTGCTGCACAATAATTCACCTTCAGTAATGAGTGTGTACATGTGTTTCATACTGGTCTACCCATGGAGATTGAACCCACAACTCTGGCATTACAAGCATCATGCTCTACCAATTGAGCTACAGAAGATACTCCCTTTGTTACTCCCATCTCTACCTTTGTTTGCTCCTCAATTCATGCACCTTGGTTGGAAAGCGCGGTAGCGGCAATGATCCCTTCCCTTTGCATTGTGTACTCCTTTGGGACACTTGGTGTAGGACAGAACAGGTCTGCAGTATGTCTTCACTGACATCTTATTTCGCACATTGCACCATGGAAATTAAGACTCCATGATAACATGGAGGATAGAAATCAGCCGAAAAGAGGAAGATGTCAGAATCTTGTGAAATGAGAGTAAGCACGCATCCTTTCAGTAACAGGGATATAGCACTTTAACTATTTGCACAATGTAACAACACTGTACTGCCATAACATGACATTTGAAATGTCTCCATTCCTTTGGAACTTTTGTGAGTGTAATGTTTGCGGTTAATTTTTTATTGTTTATTTCAGTTTTGTTAATTATCTATTTCACTTGCTCTGGCAATGTCAACATATGTTTCCCATACCAATAAAGCCATTTGAATTGAATTCAATTGATATAGAGACAGACAGATAATAATATAGGAGGTAACAAATACTAAGTTTGCATGAAAACACTTGTGCCCCTGGTACTGAAGGAGAAAAGAAAAATATAAGAATATGTTTCGCATATTGAACCTGATTTGAATCAATGATAAGAGCCAAGAAAATTTAAGGCAGAATCCTTATAAAGTTGGAATCGCTAAAAGCCCTGGTCACCGCACATTCCTACAGTAATAAAGAGCCAGATAGTTAGAAACACATGATGAAACATCTCTCCACTATAAGAGATGATAAATAAAAACCAAAGACGCATACAGTAGTATTAATATAATCTTTAATGTGAGGCTCCTAGCATTGTGTCAAACCCAGTCATGCGGAGTTTGACTATAGGCTATTTTAACTTCAAAGAAGCAATAACTATCAGGTAATGTGTTATCTGTTTACACACTTATTTATACACACCAATTTTTCCAGTCATTACCTTATTGGGGAATTTGAAATTGTTGCACCAGACTCATGTCTGATCAACAACCAGTGTTGGGTAGCAGTGAAGTACGTAATAGTAATTTAAGTACATTTTGCAGTAGCTTGGTGGAAAGTTGAACTAAATTAAAATCTTGATAGTGTTTTCAGTAGTTAATTCAAAAAAGTTTCTGCCATTTAGCAGTGTAGCAAACTACTGGAGCTACACACTACTTTTTCTGTTAAAAAAAAGAAAAAGAATATGGGTGAAGTAGGCAAGAACTTCCTTTGTTTTTTGGGATTAGACCGGCCGAATTCTCACTTGAAACTTAGTTTTTGTATTTAATATGCTAGTTTACACATTCTGTTAACATCTGACTCCAGAGTGATCTGATCCTTGAATTTGTAGTCTATGACATTTCATATTTAGATATGATAATTTATCATGAAGCAATTTACAAAAAGTAACTGTCACGTCTGGCGCTTGTGGGCGCCAGGCTGCCCTGCATCACGCACCCATGCCATCTATTACGCACACCTGCCTTCCCTTGTCATGCACATCAGCGATATTGGACTCACTCATCACCTGTTTATTTCCTCCCCTATATTTGTCAGTTCCCCAGCTCTGTTCCCTGCTGCTGCATGAATTGTTTTTTGTCTGTATAACTCGTTTGCTGACGCTGTTCCTGTCTCGTTCCATGTCCGTTCTACATTAAATGTTTGACTCCCCGTACCTGCTTCGTCTCTCCAGTGTCCTCCCATGTGACAGTAACTTACAAAAAACTCCTAGAGGAATCCTGCAGGAATTTGACCCTTTGTGAAGGAATTGTGCAGGTGTCTCTTGCAGGAGTATGACTTGTTCTACAGACATTTTGAAAATCCTGCACAATCAAGTACATTCCTGCAGCCATCCTGCAGGACCAAAGCCTGCAGATTATGGCAATTATTTTAGGACCAAGTACATTCCTGCAGGAATCATGCAGGACCGAAACCTTCAGGATTTAGATATTCGTGCAAGATATGCCAATTCCTGCAGGACAAAGAACATAGCTGCAGGAATCCAGCAAGATCAAAACTTGCAGGATGCTGAACTTCCTGCAGGATATAGCAATTTCAATTTAACTACAGGATTTGACATACTGAGAAAAGAGAATTTTGAAATAGAGTGCAATATCATACATTTCAACTCAGTGGATGTGAGAAATGTAAGAAATGACAATCAATCAAATTTCAATCAATCAAGTTTATTTATAAAGCACTTTTTACATCAGATGTCACAAAGTGCTATACAGAAACCCAGCCTAAAACTCCAAACAGCAAGCCATGCAGATGTAGAAGCACGGTGGCTAGGAAAAACTCCCTAGAAAGGCAGGAACCTAGGAAAAAACGTAGCGAGGAACCAGGCTCTGAGGGGAGGCCAGTCCTCTTCTGGTTGTGCCGGGTGGAGATTATAACAGTACATGGCCATTTAAGGCCAGATGGCTCCTCAAGATGTTCAAACGTTCACAGATGACCAGTAAGGTCATTCAGAGGTCAAGACCGCAGGTGCGGTGGAGCAAGAGAGAGAGTCAAAAACAGCAATTCCAGGACAAGGTTGCACGTCCGGTGAACAGGTCAGGGTTCCATAACCGCAGGCAGAACAGTTGAAACTGGAGCAGCAGTATGACCAGGTGAACTGGGGATAGCCAGGAGTCATCAGGTCAGGTATGCCTGAGGCATGGTCCTAGGGCTCAGATCCTCTGGGAGGGGAGGAAGAGAGAGAGAATTAGAGGGAGCATACTTAAATTCACATAGGACATCAGATAAGACATGAGAATTACACCGGATATAACAGACTGCCCCTAGCCCCCCAAAAATTGCAGCATAGATAATGTCTACATGTAATAAATATAGTGTATGCTACTTTTATTTGATAGATACCAAAACAATTGATAACGGTTCAGTTGGCCCACAGTTCAGTCAATGTACTTATTTGAATGTATTAGGGATCCCCCTTAGCTGCTTCCAAGGCAGCAGTTATTCTTCTTGTGGTCCAAACACATTAAGGCACTTACATTACACATAACAACAAAATACATTATTACATATCTACAATACAAAATGTATAATACCACCATACAACAATATTACAATGTATGTGTGTGTAGAGTGAGTGTGCTAGTGTTTATGGGTGTATGCCTGTGTTTGTACCTCTGTGTGTGTCCATTCACAGTCGCCGCTGTTCCATAAGGTGTAGTCAGAGTTATACTTAACATCTTTAATAATAATAAGCTTTGCCATAGCCTTTTGACTTTCATTGATGCGCTATCTCCAATGAACCATCGAAAGTGACTACAGAAAAATACAAAGATCTTTTATAGCCAAGATACAATCCTCTCAAATAACATGACGGACCACAGATCTTAGGAACTGTTCACAAAGGAAGACTTTTTCTTGAGAAAGGAGTATCCCTTAGCCAGATAACATTCTATTAATTATCGTTGAGTTTGGTCCCTCGGACGAGGTTCTAATCTCGTTCCTGTTATTTCATAGTACAAAACCATTACCTCATCCAATCTGGAATGCTCTTTAGGTTTTATCACCCAAAGACATCGCAAATCTCCTCTGTCAGTGCTATCTCATAGAGGCCCATCCTCAGTGGAACACACACACAATACTCTATTCTGTCAAATAAAAAACCATTACAATGCAATACAAACATTATAACATAATCAATTTTCCATGACAGTGTTCGACATCTCCCCCATTTTGAGAATATTCTCAACTTAAAAGAAAATTACAAGATTTAAGAGTACATTCATTTACATAGAAAATACATATATTCTACATAAACCAAAAATCACAAACAGTAACTCATTGCATGGGATTCCTGCACATGACCAGCTTCATTCCAAGAAACTCAGCACGGTCTCTTATTTTAATCCCCAACACATTTCCTAAGCACTCTAGCAATTTGTCTGGGAAGGTTAGGATCCACAGTCACCTGCACCAACCCACGAAGAAAAACAAAAAAAATGCATACATTTTATGAGATTCAAAGCTATATTTTCCATAGACAGTGAAAAGCACATGTTTAATGCATAATGCAGTGCATGCAACAATGGAGTGTAATAACATAATCTTTAGTTATCTATCACACTCCAACCATAGTATGTTGGAAATGACTATTTCCATTCCAGAAACTAAAATTAGCATATCCTGTTGTACAAATCCTGGTAATGACTCCTAGTTAAAATAAAATGTATCTCCTTGGTAGCTAATGAACATGACCCAAGAGAAGCATCAGTTTCACTCTCTAAATCAGAGTTCACCCTCTCCATTCACCATGGCATGCTTATAATAGCTTCAACATCTTCAGTTCATAACAACAATCCTTCCATTTTAAAAATCATTCCTTTTCCAAATAAAATCATAATTACAACCCAGGTAATTATCCAACCTAAATTTAGAATGACATTGCTCAGTGATTCAAATTAGTCTTACCACTCAAAGTAAAAAACTCAATTTAACACACATCAACATTGGCAGAATGTACATTTATATTAGCATCCAGTATAATTATCCCATAATTCTACAATTAACTTTTTAAAATCACAATTAAAATACAGATCAGTATCTCAATGCATTCTTAATCTAAAGTACTATACTTTTACGTGGTGTAGACCTCTACAATCAACCTGATATCCCAAAATTATTTTGGGCACAGTTGATCAACCCCCTCCTTCACTGCACTGATTCTTCTGGCGTCCTCTTCGTTTTTCTTCAGATAGCTTTACAGTTCAAAGTGGATGTCCCATGATAATGTCCCAATTTCAATGTCTCACATTTACCATTATGTCTTGTCCATTCGTCAACCAGTATACCAGCAACATAAGAGAAGTTTAGAACAGATTTCTCTCCACGTGGACTCCTCTCACACTCCTGAGAAGAACATGGGAGAAAAGCAGTTGATAGCTTAGATAGGATACTGTTCACCGATGTCTGGCTTGGTTCCCTTCTCTTGGTAGAAGTGGTTCGGACAGGGTCTTATTCAACGCCTTTGTCACTCTTCTTCACCCAGTTCGAGGGGGTTTTGAGGTACATACACTGTTCGGTCCAATTATCTCTTTCATGCATTAAGATACCGTATGA
This sequence comes from Oncorhynchus masou masou, assembly GCF_036934945.1. NCBI lineage: Eukaryota > Metazoa > Chordata > Actinopteri > Salmoniformes > Salmonidae > Oncorhynchus > Oncorhynchus masou. The sequence continues at coordinate 9,504 of NW_027014213.1, forward strand.
TGTCACTTTTCATGATAACCTCAAAAGAACAGATCAGAACAACAGTTTAGTTCAGTTCATTAACTACATGATAAATTATTACTTTTACCAATTATTCTTAATACAAATGTCTAAACATAACAACACATTCTATTGAAACTATTCTTTCAAATTGGCTTATACTCCCCATCACACTGTCAACTCCATCGTCGAGCCAAAGGATCAGGAAGTTAGACCTATAACCCATCATGAATAGAACAGAACAAACAACACAACAATACACCCCTTCACATATCACTCAAGGTGTGTAAACTTCAATCCAAAACCTCAAAGAACTGAATCCTCCCCCATTTTTAACACATAACTCTCCATGAGAGTTATATATAAAACAAATCTACTACTGGTACAGAAGATAAAACAAAATTTCAAATAACCTAATCAAATTCAAATAAAAAAAGAATACAAAAATAATTTTACCCATATGGTCACAGGAAAATAGACTTAGTTAAGCAGCCTACCCTTAGTTAATATGGCAAAGAACTTTAAACTCCATCATATTTATCAATTACACAAATGACCTTGAAATCAGTATTACAAATGACCTTAAATTCATTATCCAAATGGCTTTCCAATGAGGGTGATGAAGCCACAACGGAAAGTCATGACAGAGGTCATAGTGTAACATTCTGGGTGTAGTGGGTGAGAAGTCAGGCGCAGGAAGCAGAGAGTTCAGGGTAGTGCTAATTTAACCTCTTGGAACTCCCCATCTCGGATCCGGGATCGTGACTAAAGCCTCAGGCTCATTAGCATAACGCAACGTTAACGATTTCTGAAAATCGCAAATAAAATGAAAATAATGCGTCTGCTCTCAAGCTTAGCCTTTTCTTAACAACACTGTCATCTCAGATTTTCAAAATATGCTTTTGAACCATAGAAATTGACTAATTTGTGTAAGAGTATGCAAAGCTAGCATAGCATTTTGAGTAGCATTTAGCACGCAACATTTTCACAAAAACCAGATAACCAAATAAATAAAATCATTTACCTTTGAAGAGCTTCTGATGTTTTCAATGAGAGACTCTCAGTTACATACCAAATGCACAGTTTTTCCTGAAAGCGTCTGTGTGTAGGAGAAATCGTTCCGTTTTCTACATTGCGTCTGGCTACGAAACGAACCGAAAATTCAGTCACCTACAACGTAAAACTTTTCCGGATTAACTACATAATATCGACCGAAACATGGCAAACGTTGTTTGGAATCAATCCTCAAGGTGTTTTTTTCACATATCTCTTCATTGATATGCAGTTCATTGGAAGCTTGCTTTCCTCTCTGTATCCCATGGAAAAATACTGGCAGCTGTCTTTTGCGCACCAATTTCGGCGCAGGACACCGGGCGGACACCTGGTAAATGTGGTCTCTTATGGTCAATCTTCCAATGATCTGCCTACAAATACGTCACAATGCTGCAGACACCTTGGGGAAACGACAGAAAGGGCAGGCTCATTCCTCTCGCATTCACAGCCATATAAGGAGACAATGGAAAACAGAGCCTCAAAATCCTGCTCATTTCCTGGATGCCGTCTCATCTTGGTTTTGCCTGAAGCTCACGTTCTAGGGCACGCACAGAAAATATCTTGGTAGTTCTGGACACGTCAGAGTGTTTTCTTTCGAAAGCTATCAATTATATGCATAGTCGAGCATCTTTTTGTGACAAAATATCTTGTTTAAAACGGGAACGTTTTTCATCCAAAAATGAAATAGCGCCCCCAGAGCATCAACAGGTTAATGCACAAAACGGCGAACATAAGCCAACCACACGAAAACACAGAGCGCACAACAAAACAAATACCCCAAACACGGGGACTTAAACTGTCCAGCAAAACCCACAAAATGGGAAACACGTAACCCACAGACGTGCACACAAGTTACAACAAACAATCCCGCACACAGAGCAGGCGGGCAAATAAAGCCCGACTAATCAGCCTAAACACAAACAGGTGAAACCAATAAACAGAAAGGGGAGAAAGGATCAGTGGCAGCTAGTAGGCCAGTGACGACGACCGCCGAGCGCCACCCGAACACCCTTTGGTAGGAGTCGTGACACATAGGTCATATAAACCCTTCAAAGAAGTGTTTCTTACTACATTAGACAACTTTAAAAATAGTCAAACATTTCCTACATGTTGTATCCCAGGTTCCCAGAACATTCCTTTATCAAAAGAATTCACATGTTTATTTAAAACTCAGAAAATAAAAACTCATAAAAAATTCCATGTGCATGCATGCCCCTTTAAGATACCTTGGCACTAAAACAAATGGAAAACTCAATAAACCCAAAGGAAATTTAAAAAACAAATCAAACATAGTATTTTAAAAACACCAACAAATAGTCATAAAACATGTGTTGTGTGTGTGTGTATTTGCAAACCTTAAGGTAAAAACACAAAAACTTCCAGGCCCTTTTCAAATTGGATAGTTTACGGCCTCAATCTCCCTCACTTTCTCCAAGATTATAGTCCCAGGAAACATTTCAGAAAGAGACAATGACACCCCCATTTTCCCAGAATAAACACAAAACACTTTGTTAGCAATCATTATACTACACCGATTCAGAAACACAAAAGTTAACTATAAACAAAACCTAATAATAATGATAATTCCACTGTACCTCAAATCATTAATCATTAGTTTTAATCTACATCAATGTATATGTATGCTAAATTGAACATACGCTACCCTTAGATACAATTATCCTGGTATCATTACTATCTAAATGTTTTTTTCCTCTGTCGCAAATGTAGTACATTTTCTCAGCGTAAGGAATAAGTGATATTTAATCCCAGGCATTTAATAAAATGTTGTTTGAGACGTGTTCTCCATGGCTCCTTTAACATACATACTTTAGGTTACTTCCATCCATCTCGGAAGAAAGAAACCTACTCAAACATATCAGATAATACAATGTTTAATTAAGTCAACACCTAAAATAAACAATAAACAGTAAACAAATAAACAAACCCATAACCCCTTTCCACCAATCTAATCATTTCAACTTGTTGCATAAATTTCGTAAAAACTATCCTGATTCTTAACAAATCTAAAATCTTTCAAAAGTGGGCGCTGTCTCATCAGCGTAAAAATCAAAACTAACTTTTTTTCCACTCATATCTACAATGTTTGCATTCCCCAAAGGTCAATACTGTTCAGCTCGTACATTAATGATCTTCCTTCTGTCTGTACAGGGTCTGAAGTTCCAATGTATGCTGATGATGCAGTGATAAATGCATACAAATAACAAACAACAACCTACACAAGAACTCACTACTGTAATGGTTTAGATGACAAAGTTGCACAGAGACTCATGTTTGCATCTCAATTTTAAAAAACAGTCTGCATGTTCCTCACAAAGAAAACAACTGATGCCCCTGAGACAGATGTCTATGTATCAGGGGAAAAGCTCCAGGTGGTATCGGATTTTAAGTACCACGGCATCATACTTGATTCCAACCGCTCTTTTAAAAAGCAAATGAAAAGAAAAAAAGAAAATAACTCAAATAACCAAATTCAACCTAGCAAATTTCAAAACATATGAAATTGTTTTGACTACAGAGGTTAACAAAACTATATTTAAAATTTATGATACCCTCACTTAACATACTACTTGACTAGTTTGGCCCAAGCTTGCAGTTCAACATTAAAGCCCATTCAGTCTGTCTGCAAACAGGCTCTCAAAGTACTTGAAAGGAAACCCAATAGCTATAGAAAGCATAAGCTCCTGATTTGGAAAAAGTCTTATGCAATATACTGACTATCTTGAATTGAAGATTCTAAATGTCAGGCTCCCCCTCCACTCAGTACTTTTGTTAAACAGATAACCCAAACCTTATGGCAACAAATCCACAAGATCCACCATGAGAGATGACTGTATAGTTCCCTTAAGGAAAAGCACCTTTAGTCAAACTACTTTCAGTGTGTAAAAATACAAATGAACTCAAACTGCAATCCACTTCAATTACATGACATTGTTCCACGTAATGAAACAGATTATAATGTTAGAATACATTAACTTCCTGTTCAAATTCACTGGTGTTGCCTCAACAATCAAACCAATATTCAATAACCAGAAACCATCACAAAACTTTTACAATTCAACTATTCAGACCTGAATACTTTCATCCCAACATATCCCAGCATACACAACCCTCTTATTATTATTTTTACCAGTGGGTAAAAATATAATCCTACTCAAACAACATTCTACCTTACCTCTATCGTAAGATTAAAACCAAACTTTACAACTTTCTCTTCTCTTTCGGCTTCACACTTATGAAATGTTCAAGACTTTAAAAATAACATATAAAGCGCCAAATGTATTCATTAGATTTAGGTAGCACTGTCTCTTCCTTGATTCAGTTATTTAAATATGACTCCTATTTTAATAAGTTATTTCAGCAGACCATTTAGGCAACAAGACGTATCATACATCAAACTCGCCTCGCTATTTAAGTTGAATTAATTCGTCATTCAATTTGAACCAA
>NW_027014214.1:0-14015 GCF_036934945.1 Oncorhynchus masou masou
GAGGACATATCTAACTGAACAGGAGGAACAGTCTAACATTAGGACATATCTAACTGAACAGGGGGAACAATCTAACATTAGGACATATCTAACTGAACAGGGGGAACAGTCTAACATTAGGACATATCTAACTGAACAGGAGGAACAGTCTAACTGAACAGGAGGAACAGTCTAACATTAGGACATATCTAACTGAACAGGAGGAACAGTCCAACATTAGGACATATCTAACTGAACAGGGGGAACAGTCTAACATTAGGACATATCTAACTGAACAGGGGGAACAGTCTAACATTAGGACATATCTAACTGAACAGGGGGAACAGTCTAACATTAGGACATATCTAACTGAACAGGGGGAACAGTCCAACATTAGGACATATCTAACTGAACAGGGGGAACAGTCTAACATTAGGACATATCTAACTGAACAGGAGGAACTGTACAACATTAGGACATATCTAACTGAACAGGGGGAACAGTCTAACATTAGGACATATCTAACTGAACAGGAGGAACTGTACAACATTAGGACATATCTAACTGAACAGGGGGAACAGTCCAACATTAGGACATATCTAACTGAACTGGAGGAACAGTCTAACATTAGGACATATCTAACTGAACAGGGGGAACAGTCTAACATTAGGACATATCTAACTGAACAGGGGGAACAGTCTAACTGAACAGGAGGAACAGTCTAACATTAGGACATATCTAACTGAACAGGGGGAACAGTCTAACATTAGGACATATCTAACTGAACAGGGGGAACAGTCTAACATTAGGACATATCTAACTGAACAGGGGGAACAGTCTAACATTAGGACATATCTAACTGAACTGGAGGAACAGTCTAACATTAGGACATATCTAACTGAACAGGGGGAACAGTCTAACATTAGGACATATCTAACTGAACAGGAGGAACTGTACAACATTAGGACATATCTAACTGAACTGGAGGAACTGTCTAACTGAACAGGGGGAACAGTCTAACATTAGGACATATCTAACTGAACAGGAGGAACAGTCTAACATTAGGACATATCTAACTGAACAGGGGGAACAGTCTAACATTAGGACATATCTAACTGAACAGTATTTTTCAGTATTTTTTTTCAACAGTATTTTTTTTGTAACAGCATCTGAGCTGTTACAAAGCAAATGCATTATGGAGCAATGAATGACTTGAGCTTTGAAAAGGAATTCAGGAAGAAAATAAGAATATCTGTTATGGTGCTACTTGGTTGAGATCATGGATGGCCTTCTGTTACGCGACACTGACACTGTACTAGAAAAGGACACCCCTTTGAGAATGAGTTCATTTGTGCTTTGGGAGAGAGGGGGGCGAAAAGGGAGCAGACATTTTGACAAGGCCCAATGAAGGTTAATGAAGTGCAAAAAGCATGTGTTGTCTGACACGAAAGCAGTGCAGCATGACACAGTGATTACACCAGCAAACACGGATCAATACCAGCCAGACCACACTGGAACTGCCCAGGTATGCAGAACAACTGGAGAAGAGAAAGCTGCTTCAGGAAACAGGTCAAGTAACGGAATTGACATACAATCCTATATAATTCCTACAAGTTATAATATGGAAGAGAGAGGTAAAGAGAGAGAGAGAGAGAGAGAGAGAGAGAGAGAGAGAGAGAGAGAGAGAGAGGAGAGAAGGGTGAGAAAGAAAGAACAGGATGGTAGTGGGAATGGTGATGGTGCTTTAGAAGGGCAAAGCACTGCTTCTCAGTTGGAACACTTGACATTTTAAACAGAGTTTGAAAGTCCCCAGAAAGGTAACATTACATTTGTAGTAGGGGCCAGAAGAAAACACACCATGAATCAGACTTAAGTGTGCTGACACTGTAGGAATGACATTTAGGTTCAAGAGCTCAGTATTCCTCATGCTCAGAAGGGTTCTCTCCCCTAACACTGAGTTCAGTATTCCTCATGCTCAGAAGGGTTCTCCCCTAACACTGAGTTCAGATCATGCTCAGAAGGGTTCTCTCCCCTAACACTGAGTTCAGTATTCATCATGCTCAGAAGGGTTCTCCCCCTAACACTGAGTTCAGTATTCATCATGCCTGCAGAAGGGTTCTCTCCCCTAACACTGAGTTCAGTATTCCTCATGCTCAGAAGGGTTCTCTCCCCTAACACTGAGTTCAGTATTCCTCATGCTCAGGAGGGTTCTCTCCCCTAACACTGGAGTTCAGTATTCATCATGCTCAGAAGGGTTCTCCCCCTAACACTGAGTTCAGTATTCCTCATGCTCAGAAGGGTTCTCTCCCCTAACACTGAGTTCAGTATTCATCATGCTCAGAAGGGTTCTCCCCCTAACACTGAGTTCAGTATTCATCATGCTCAGAAGGGTTCTCCCCCTAACACTGAGTTCAGTATTCCTCATGCTCAGAAGGGTTCTCTCCCCTAACACTGAGTTCAGTATTCCTCATGCTCAGAAGGGTTCTCTCCCCTAACACTGAGTTCAGTATTCTTCATGCTCAGAAGGGTTCTCTCCCTAACACTGAGTTCAGTATTCCTCATGCTCAGAAGGGTTCTCTCCCCTAACACTGAGTTCAGTATTCCTCATGCTCAGAAGGGTTCTCTCCCCTAACACTGAGTTCAGTATTCCTCATGCTCAGAAGGGTTCTCTCCCCTAACACTGAGTTCAGTATTCATCATGCTCAGAAGGGTTCTCTCCCCTAACACTGAGTTCAGTATTCCTCATGCTCAGAAGGGTTCTCTCCCCTAACACTGAGTTCAGTATTCCTCATGCTCAGAAGGGTTCTCTCCCCTAACACTGAGTTCAGTATTCCTCATGCTCAGAAGGGTTCTCTCCCCTAACACTGAGTTCAGTATTCCTCATGCTCAGAAGGGTTCTCTCCCCTAACACTGAGTTCAGTATTCATCATGCTCAGAAGGGTTCTCTCCCCTAACACTGAGTTCAGTATTCATCATGCTCAGGAGGGTTCTCTCCCCTAACACTGAGTTCAGTATTCCTCATGCTCAGAAGGGTTCTCTCCCCTAACACTGAGTTCAGTATTCATCATGCTCAGAAGGGTCTCCCAACATGAGTTCAGTATTCATCATGCTCAGGAGGGTTCTCTCCCCTAACACTGAGTTCAGTATTCCTCATGCTCAGAAGGGTTCTCTCCCCTAACACTGAGTTCAGTATTCCTCATGCTCAGAAGGGTTCTCTCCCTAACACTGGAGTTCAGTATTCATCATGCTCAGAAGGGTTCTCCCCCCTAACACTGAGTTCAGTATTCATCATGCTCAGAAGGGTTCTCCCCCCTAACACTGAGTTCAGTATTCCTCATGCTCAGAAGGGTTCTCTCCCCTAACACTGAGTTCAGTATTCCTCATGCTCAGGAGGGTTCTCCCCCCTAACACTGTCTGATACTGTAACCAGGCTTGATCGAGGTGAGTGTATTTACTGTATTCAATCAAAGATAAATGGATTAATTAATGGATGGATGAATGAATTAACGAATTAATGGATGAATTGATGAATTAATGAATTAATGTGTGGATGAATGAATGAATAGGACAGTATCTACACAAAGGGATATTATTTTCCTTGTAGTGTATAGCTGTTCACTTCTGGGGCTTTTTGAGAGCAGCTAGCCTCACTGTAAAACTGTAGGAGTCATGAAAAGCTGATTAAGAGACCCGGTATTTATACACTGGCTACACACTGGTGGAATCAACGTTGTTCCCACATAATTTAAATTAAATTAAGTTGATCCACTGCGGAATAGATGGTTAATTGACCTCTGTGTCGTGGGTAGAAACTAAAAAAATTGTACTTCTGTTTATTGGAATTAATAGCAGGGTAATTTCGTAAAAATACCAAATGTCTGTGAAGATTAATTCAGCAAACTGTATCTAATGTGGGCTTGTGAGCTCTTAAATGAAATGTAAGTTTGTCCCTTTCACGAAAACCAATAGCAGCTCAGTCCCTGACACAACTCAGCAAACAAGATAATTACACTCAGGCAACCTGTGGGACACCCCAAAATGTCAGAGCCTCTCTGTAATTGCATGGGATATGCAACCCATCTCCATCTCATCCAAACCAAAGCAAGATTCAAAACTGCTGTCCTCTGTACCCTCTCTGACACACATTCACTAAAGCCTTAATGATCGCTAATGGTTTATTAAGATGAGCAAGTAAGACAATGTTCCTATGTAGCACAACATTGGCATTCACTAAGGGAATTAACATAGTCCATTGGAGTGTTTCCCCTCCAATCCACTGCTGTGACTATTACCTTATCTAAAACAGCCATCTCCCTCCAATCCCCTGCTGTGACTATTACCTTATCTAAAACAGCCAACTCCCTCCAATCCCTGCTGTGACTGTTACCTTATCTAAAACAGCCATCTCCCTCCAATCCCCTGCTGTGACTATTACCTTACCTAAAACAGCCATCTCCCTCCAATCCACTGCTGTGACTATTACCTTACCTAAAACAGCCATCTCCCTCCAATCCACTGCTGTAACTATTACCTTATCTAAAACAGCCAACTCCCTCCAATCCACTGCTGTGACTATTACCTTACCTAAAACAGCCATCTCCCTCCAATCCACTGCTGTGACTATTACCTTATCTAAAACAGCCATCTCCCTCCAATCCCCTGCTGTGACTATTACCTTATCTAAAACAGCCATCTCCCTCCAATCCCCTGCTGTGACTATTACCTTACCTAAAACAGCCATCTCCCTCCAATCCACTGCTGTGACTATTACCTTATCTAAAACAGCCATCTCCCTCCAATTCCCTGCTGATTTGACATTTATTGGCGCCTCCTCCGTACGCAAAACCCTTTGGAGTCAAGCTGATTGTTGTCCCCGATGTGGCCCAGAGCCACAGTGGATTGCTGGAGGGGAAACAAGGACCTTATTTAACATTTCAGCCCCCTACTGCTTCCTTCTCAATTTCTGTCACTTCCTGATTTCAGCCCCATACTGCTCCCATCTCAAATACTGTCACTCCCTGATTTCAGCACCATACTGCTCCTATCTCAATTACTGTCACTTCCTGATTTCAGCCCCCTAATACTCCCATCTCAATTACTGTCACTTCCTGATTTCACTCCCTACTGCTTCCATCTCAATTACTGTCACTTCCTGATTTCAGCCCCCTAATACTCCCATCTCAATTACTGTCACTTCCTGATTTCACTCCCTACTGCTTCCATCTCAATTTCTGTCACTTCCTGATTTCACTCCCTACTGCTCCCATCTCAAATACTGTCACTCCCTGATTTCAGCACCATACTGCTCCTATCTCAATTACTGTCACTTCCTGATTTCAGCCCCCTAATACTCCCATCTCAATTACTGTCACTTCCTGATTTCAGCCCCCTAATACTCCCATCTCAATTACTGTCACTTCCTGATTTCAGCCCCCTAATACTCCCATCTCAATTACTGTCACTTCCTGATTTCAGCCCCCTAATACTCCCATCTCAATTACTGTCACTTCCTGATTTCAGCCCCCTAATACTCCCATCTCAATTACTGTCACTTCCTGATTTCAGCCCCCTAATACTCCCATCTCAATTACTGTCACTTCCTGATTTCAGCCCCCTAATACTACCATCTCAATTACTGTCACTTCCTGATTTCAGCCCCCTAATACTACCATCTCAATTACTGTCACTTCCTGATTTCAGCCCCCTAATACTACCATCTCAATTACTGTCACTTCCTGATTTCACTCCCTACTGCTTCCATCTCAATTACTGTCACTTCCTGATTTCAGCCCCATAATACTACCATCTCAATTACTGTCACTTCCTGATTTCAGCCCCCTAATACTACCATCTCAATTACTGTCACTTCCTGATTTCACTCCCTACTGCTTCCTTCTCAATTTCTGTCACTCCCTGATTTCAGCACCATACTGCTCCTATCTCAATTACTGTCACTTCCTGATTTCAGCCCCCTAATACTACCATCTCAATTACTGTCACTTCCTGATTTCAGCCCCCTAATACTACCATCTCAATTACTGTCACTTCCTGATTTCACTCCCTACTGCTTCCTTCTCAATTTCTGTCACTTCCTGATTTCAGCCCCCTAATACTACCATCTCAAATACCGTCACTCCCTGATTTCAGCACCATACTGCTCCTATCTCAATTACTGTCACTTCCTGATTTCAGCCCCCTAATACTACCATCTCAATTACTGTCACTTCCTGATTTCAGCCCCCTAATACTACCATCTCAATTACTGTCACTTCCTGATTTCAGCCCCCTAATACTCCCATCTCAATTACTGTCACTTCCTGATTTCAGCCCCCTAATACTACCATCTCAATTACTGTCACTTCCTGATTTCACTCCCTACTGCTTCCATCTCAATTACTGTCACTTCCTGATTTCAGCCCCCTAATACTCCCATCTCAATTACTGTCACTTCCTGATTTCAGCCCCCTAATACTCCCATCTCAATTACTGTCACCTCCTGATTTCAGCCCCCTAATACTACCATCTCAATTACTGTCACTTCCTGATTTCACGCCCTACTGCTTCCATCTCATTTACTGTCACTTCCTGATTTCAGCCCCCTAATACTACCATCTCAATTACTGTCACTTCCTGATTTCACTCCCTACTGCTTCCATCTCAATTACTGTCACTTCCTGATTTCAGCCCCATAATACTACCATCTCAATTACTGTCACTTCCTGATTTCAGCCCCCTAATACTCCCATCTCAATTACTGTCACTTCCTGATTTCAGCCCCCTAATACTACCATCTCAATTACTGTCACTTCCTGATTTCACTCCCTACTGCTTCCATCTCAATTACTGTCACTTCCTGATTGCAGCCACTACTAATCCCATCTCAATTACTGTCACTTTCTGAGTTCAGCCCTCTACTGCTCTACTCCCAAAATCCTCAGGAGTACCAGAAATCATAGTTAGAATGTTACCAGAATTTTTTCCACCCTACCAGTCTGTGTATTACGGTAAAACCCTGATCTGACTCCATCCTTCTCTTTCCTCTATACAGGTACAAAAAGCAAGCAAAAAACACCCTGTAGAGAAAGTAATTTAGCATTCTAAGGAATGACACAGAGGTTGACGAATTTACGGCCAGGTTCATAGTGACCATGGAGCCGGCAGCTGTGCTCACTGTCAACGCAGGAGACACCGGTACACATGGTCAAAGGCCACCCTTGTACAGAGCACAGCCCAGCTGAGGCTCATAAAGAAGCAGGCGCCTTTGTACGGGATACTACGTTTTTGTTTTTTACTTTTCAGCAGAAACAGTAACAATCGTATGGAAAGGAGAGTAGATTAAATTAAATGAGTTTATTAGTCACATGCACGTGGGGCAGATGTCATTGCAGGATACAATAAAATTCTTATGCTATCTACAAGGGGAGTAGAGATTGAAAAGGAGAGTAGAGATTGAAAAGGAGAGTAGAGATTGAAAAGGAGAGTAGAGATTGAAAAGGAGAGTAGAGATTGAAAAGGAGAGTAGAGATTGAAAAGGAGAGTGGAGCCCGAAAAGGAGAGTAGAGATTTGAGCTGTTATGCTACACCTTTATTCAGTGTTAGTGTTACAGACAGGTTCCATGCTATATATATATTTCCTTATAAAAGAAACAAAGAAATATCAAAGACAAAAAGGGAAACAAGCTCTGCCTGTAACTGGGTCCTCCAAACACCCGCGTGTGAGACAGGTGTGATTTGAGAGTGCACAGATTCCCTTGACACGAGCTTCTGCTCAAATGAGGCTGACAGCAGGCACAGCGGTAGAGAACAAGAGGCTCCATGTGAAGAAAATGAATGAGGAAATACATCACCCAACAACTGCACTCAACTGTTTTTTTTCTCCCAATAATTACAGAGGCAAAGTCAGGACCAAACCCCATGATGGAAATGTCCCCCTCCCAGGCAAGAGGTTAACGTTGTACCCTTTCCTCCCTCTCGGTTGTCTGCGTTCATTGGCAGGCTCTGATGGGTGATGATGAAGCATCTCTCTCTCTCACACAGACCATTGCTCTCTCCTTGAAGTACCCTGGCATCAGATGCTACTAGACCCTCTTTATGAAAGAAAGTCACAGGGAGGAACCAAGGGCAGTGGTTCAGAGGACCAGAGCCAAGGAAAAAGCAACGGACTGTAAATTGAGTAGGACTGGCATTTTAGAAAGCACACAGACCCACAGCAACCCTCCATACATCATCCTGGAAGTAATTTATCAACAACATAAACAGCATGAAGGGACTTGATGATACCACAGTTAGATAATGGGTCCCTAATTGGAAAACCAACTGACTGTAATAAAAAGACAAGACATTTCCTGTAGGGGTAAATACAATAGGAAAGTTCCTAATGTGTCTATAGTCTGATAATTAACATGGTCACTATAATTAACATGGTCCGTATAATTAACATGGTCACTAGGATTAACAATTGTCCGTATAATTAACATGGTCACTATGATTAACATGGTCACTATGATTAACATGGTCACTACGATTAACATGGTCACTATGATTAACATGGCCAGTATAATTAACATGGTCACTATGATTAACATGGTCACTATGATTAACATGGTCACTATGATTAACATGGTCACTATAATTAACATGGCCAGTATAATTAACATGGTCACTATGATTAACATGGTCACTATGATTAACATGGTCAGTAAATTAACATGGTCACTATGATTAACATGTTCAGTATACATTTACATGAAACGTATAATGAACATAGTCACAGTGCCCATTGTAGCTTTAATGACCTACATGACCAAAAGGGAGAACGGAAAGTGCAGATGTGATTTGAAGCTAAAATTTCAGCAGATGTTCATTGAACAAAACAATGTGAAATGTGAATTCATTATATGCTCTGAATAACTGTAGGGCTGAAGAAAATCAGGCTGGATGAAGCCCTCCACCAGCCTGGGCAAGATTCTCATGAAGACAGTCAGACGTCTAGACCAGAGAGACAGTGTTATAGGTTTGTGCCCGAGTCCTTTCGAGAGGTATGACCAAACAGTCTCCAGCACCAACTGGCAAACTCTCCACACAACACCTCCCTACAGTATGAGTGAGGTCAGCCCACGGCAAAGAAAGAGTTCACTGGTGTCTTACAATCTACCAAACTGACCACATGCAGTCCTATCAGATCAGTGTTGCTGGTATAACTCCACTGTGGATGTCCACTCACATTACATAATATCCTGGTTGCACTGTATGGTTAGTCATTAGATGACTCATCATACAACAGCTCTGAGATGGTGAACTCTAGAGAAATCCAGAAAGAGTCCTGGGGAAAGTACAAAGAATCCTAGAGCATGTATAAAGAATCCTAGAGAATGTATAAAGAATCCTAGAGAATGTATAAAGAATCCTAGAGCATGTATAAAGAATCCTAGAGAATGTATAAAGAATCCTAGAGAATGTATAAAGAATCCTAGAGCATGTATAAAGAATCCTAGAGAATGTATAAAGAATCCTAGAGAATGTATAAAGAATCCTAGAGCATGTATAAAGAATCCTAGAGAATGTATAAAGAATCCTAGAGAATGTATAAAGAATCCTAGAGCATGTATAAAGAATCTAGAGAATGTATAAAGAATCCTAGAGCATGTATAAAGAATCCTAGAGAATGTATAAAGAATCCTAGAGAATGTATAAAGAATCCGAGAGAATGTATAAAGAATCCTAGAGAATGTATAAAGAATCCTAGAGAATGTATAAAGAATCCTAGAGAATGTATAAAGAATCCTAGAGAATGTATAAAGAATCCTAGAGCATGTATAAAGAATCCTAGAGAATGTATAAAGAATCCTAGAGAATGTATAAAGAATCCTAGAGCATGTATAAAGAATCCTAGAGAATGTATAAAGAATCCTAGAGAATGTATAAAGAATCCTAGAGCATGTATAAAGAATCCTAGAGAATGTATAAAGAATCCTAGAGAATGTATAAAGAATCCTAGAGCATGTATAAAGAATCTAGAGAATGTATAAAAGAATCCTGAGCATTGGCATGAGAATCCTACCAGAGGCACGTATAAGAATCTAGAGAATGTATAAAGAATCTAGGAAAAGCATTATAAAATAAAATACACAGAGAATTGTAAAGAATCCTAGAGCATGTATAAAGAATCCTAGAGAATGTATAAAGAATCCTAGAGAATGTATAAAGAATCTTAGAGAATGTATAAAGAATCTCAGAGCATGTATAAAGAATCCTAGAGAATGTATAAAGAATCCTAGAGAATGTATAAAGAATCCTAGAGCATGTATAAAGAATCCTAGAGAATGTATAAAGAATCCAAGAGCATGTATAAAGAATCCTAGAGAATGTATAAAGAATCCTACAGAATGTATAAAGAATCCTAGAGAATGTATAAAGAATCTTAGAGCATGTATAAAGTCTAGAATGTATAAAGATCTAGAGAATGTATAAAGAATCCTAGAGAATGTATAAAGAATCCTAGAGACATGTATAAAGAATCCTAGAGAATGTATAAAGAATCCTAGAGCATGTATAAAGAATCCTAGAGAATGTATAAAGAATCCTAGAGCATGTATAAAGAATCCTAGAGAATGTATAAAGAATCCTAGAGAATGTATAAAGAATCCTAGAGAATGTATAAAGAATCCTAGAGCATGTATAAAGAATCCTAGAGAATGTATAAAGAATCCTAGAGAATGTATAAAGAATCCTAGAGAATGTATAAAGAATCCTAGAGAATGTATAAAGAATCCTAGAGAATGTATAAAGAATCCTAGAGCATGTATAAAGAATCCTAGAGAATGTATAAAGAATCCTAGAGAATGTATAAAGAATCCTAGAGAATGTATAAAGAATCCTAGAGCATGTATAAAGAATCCTAGAGAATGTATAAAGAATCCTAGAGAATGTATAAAGAATCCTAGAGATGTATAAAGAATCCTAGAGAATGTATAAAGAATCCTAGAGAATGTATAAAGAATCCTAGAGAATGTATAAAGAATCCTAGAGAATGTATAAAGAATCCTAGAGAATGTATAAAGAATCCTAGAGAATGTATAAAGAATCCTAGAGCATGTATAAAGAATCCTAGAGAATGTATAAAGAATCCTAGAGCATGTATAAAGAATCCTAGAGAATGTATAAAGAATCCTAGAGAATGTATAAAGAATCCTAGAGAATGTATAAAGAATCCTAGAGAATGTATAAAGAATCCTAGAGAATGTATAAAGAATCCTAGAGAATGTATAAAGAATCCTAGAGAATGTATAAAGAATCCTAGAGAATGTATAAAGAATCCTAGAGAATGTATAAAGAATCCTAGAGAATGTATAAAGAATCCAAGAGCATGTATAAAGAATCCTAGAGAATGTATAAAGAATCCTACAGAATGTATAAAGAATCCTAGAGAATGTATAAAGAATCTTAGAGCATGTATAAAGAATCCTAGAGAATGTATAAAGAATCCTAGAGAATGTATAAAGAATCCTAGAGAATGTATAAAGAATCCTAGAGAATGTATAAAGAATCCTAGAGAATGTATAAAGAATCCTAGAGCATGTATAAAGAATCCTAGAGAATGTATAAAGAATCCTAGAGAATGTATAAAGAATCCTAGAGCATGTATAAAGAATCCTAGAGAATGTATAAAGAATCCAAGAGAATGTATAAAGAATCCTAGAGCATGTATAAAGAATCCTAGAGCATGTATAAAGAATCCTAGAGAATGTATAAAGAATCCTAGAGAATGTATAAAGAATCCTAGAGAATGTATAAAGAATCCTAGAGAATGTATAAAGAATCTTAGAGAATGTATAAAGAATCTAGAGAATGTATAAAGAATCCTAGAGAATGTATAAAGAATCCTAGAGAATGTATAAAGAATCCTAGAGAATGTATAAAGAATCCTAGAGAATGTATAAAGAATCCTAGAGCATGTATAAAGAATCCTAGAGAATGTATAAAGAATCCTAGAGCATGTATAAAGAATCCTAGAGAATGTATAAAGAATCCTAGAGCATGTATAAAGAATCCTAGAGAATGTATAAAGAATCCTAGAGAATGTATAAAGAATCTTAGAGAATGTATAAAGAATCTCAGAGCATGTATAAAGAATCCTAGAGAATGTATAAAGAATCCTAGAGAATGTATAAAGAATCCTAGAGCATGTATAAAGAATCCTAGAGAATGTATAAAGAATCCAGAGCATGTATAAAGAATCTAGAGAATGTATAAGAATCCTACAGAATGTATAAAGAATCTAGAAGAATGTATAAAGAATCTTAGAGCATGTATAAAGAATCCTAGAGAATGTATAAAGAATCCTAGAGAATGTATAAAGAATCCTAGAGCATGTATAAAGAATCCTAGAGAATGTATAAAGAATCCTAGAGAATGTATAAAGAATCCTAGAGAATGTATAAAGAATCCTAGAGAATGTATAAAGAATCCTAGAGAATGTTATAAAGAATCCTAGAGCATGTATAAAGAATCCTAGAGAATGTATAAAGAATCCTAGAGAATGTATAAAGAATCCTAGAGCATGTATAAAGAATCCTAGAGAATGTATAAAGAATCCTAGAGAATGTTATAAAGAATCCTAGAGAATGTTATAAAGAATCCTAGAGAATGTATAAAGAATCCTAGAGAATGTATAAAGAATCTTAGAGAATGTATAAAGAATCCTAGAGAATGTATAAAGAATCCTAGAGAATGTATAAAGAATCCGAGAGAATGTATAAAGAATCCTAGAGAATGTATAAAGAATCCTAGAGAATGTATAAAGAATCCTAGAGAATGTATAAAGAATCCTAGAGAATGTATAAAGAATCCTAGAGAATGTATAAAGAATCCTAGAGAATGTATAAAGAATCTTAGAGCATGTATAAAGAATCCTAGAGAATGTATAAAGAATCCTAGAGCATGTATAAAGAATCCTAGAGAATGTATAAAGTCTAGAATGTATAAAGAATCCAAGAGCATGTATAAAGAATCCTAGAGAATGTATAAAAAAGGAGAGATCTAGAGAATGTATAAAGAATCCTAGAGAATGTATAAAGAATCTAGAGAATTTATAAAGTATCATAGAAGAATGTATAAAGAATACTAGAGAATGTATAAAGAATCCCTAGAGAATGTTTAAAGGGCCTAGAATGTATAATGAATCCTAGAGAATTTTTAAAATCCTAGAGCATGTATAAAGAATACTAGAGAATGTATAAAGAATCTAGAGAATGTATAAAGAATCCTAGAGCATGTATAAAGAATACATGAGAATGTATAAAGAATCCTTGAGCATGTATAAAGAATCCTAGAGAATGTATAAAGAATCCTAGAGAATGTATAAAGAATCCTAGAGAATGTATAAAGAATCCTAGAGAATGTATAAAGAATCCTAGAGAATGTATAAAGAATCCTAGAGAATGTATAAAGAATCCTAGAGCATGTATAAAGAATCCTAGAGAATGTATAAAGAATCCTAGAGCATGTATAAAGAATCCTAGAGAATGTATAAAGAATCCAAGAGCATGTATAAAGAATCCTAGAGCATGTATAAAGAATCCTAGAGAATGTATAAAGAATCCAAGAGCATGTATAAAGAATCCTAGAGAATGTATAAAGAATCCTAGAGAATGTATAAAGAATCCTAGAGAATGTATAAAGAATCCTAGAGAATTTATAAAGTATCATAGAGAATGTATAAAGAATACTAGAGAATGTATAAAGAATCCTAGAGAATGTTTAAAGAATCCTAGAGAATGTATAATGAATCCTAGAGAATTTATAAAGAATCCTAGAGCATGTATAAAGAATACTAGAGAATGTATAAAGAATCCTAGAGAATGTATAAAGAATCCTAGAGCATGTATAAAGAATACATGAGAATGTATAAAGAATCCTTGAGCATGTATAAAGAATCCTAGAGAATGTATAAAGAATCCTAGAGAATGTATAAAGAATCCTAGAGAATGTATAAAGAATCCAAGAGAATGTATAAAGAATCTAGAGAATGTATAAAG
>NW_027014215.1:0-14014 GCF_036934945.1 Oncorhynchus masou masou
CTGGGCCATGTTCACTAACTACTGTAACACCCTCTGGGCCATGTTCACTACCAACTGTAACACCCTCTGGGCCATGTTCACTAACTACTGTAACATCCTCTGGGCCATGTTCACTAACTACTGTAACACCCTTTGGACCATGTTCACTACCAACTGTAACACCCTGGGCCATGTTCATCACCTACTGTAACATCCTCTGGGCCATGTTCACTAACTACTGTGCCATCCTCTGGGCCATGTTCACTAACTACTGTAACATCCTCTGGGCCATGTTCACTAACCACTGTAACATCCTCTGGGCCATGTTAACTAACTACTGTAACACCCTCTGGGCCATGCTCACTAACTACTGTAACACCCTCTGGGCCATGTTAACTAACTACTGTAACATGCTCTGGGCCATGTTCACTAACTACTGTAACATGCTCTGGGCCATGTTCACTAACTACTGTAACATCCTCTGGGCCATGTTCACTAACCACTGTAACATCCTCTGGGCCATGTTCACTACCAACTGTAACACCCTCTGGGCCATGTTCACTAACTACTGTAACATCCTCTGGGCCATGTTCACTAACTACTGTAACACCCTCTGGGCAATGTTAACTAAACACTGTAACATCCTCTGGGCCATGTTCACTACCAAATGTAACACCCTCTGGGCCATGTTCACTACCAACTGTAACACCCTCTGGGCCATGTTCACTACCAACTGTAACACCCTCTGGGCCATGTCTACTACCAACTGTAACACCCTCTGACCATGTTCACTACCAACTGTAACACCCTCTGGGCCATGTTCACTAACTACTGTAACATCCTCTGGGCCATGTTCACTAACTACTGTACCATCCTCTGGGCCATGTTCACTAACTACTGTACCATCCTCTGGGCCATGTTCACTACCAACTGTAACATCCTCCGGGCCATGTTCACTACCAACTGTAACACCCTCTGGGCCATGTTCACTAACTACTGTAACACCCTCTGGGCCATGTTCACTACCAACTGTAACACCCTCTGGGTCATGTTCACTACCAACTGTAACACCCTCTGGGCCATGTTCACTACCAACTGTAACACCCTTCAATGCCATGTTCACTAACCACTGTACCATCCTCTGGGCCATGTTCAATAACTTACTGTACCATCCTCTGGGCCATGTGTTCACTAACTACTGTAACACACCCTCTGGGCCATGTTCACTACCAACTGTAACACCCTCTGGGTCATGTTCACTACCAACTGTAACACCCTCTGGGCCATGTTCACTACCAACTGTAACACCCTCTGGGCCATGTTCACTAACTACTGTAACACCCTCTGGGCCATGTTAACTAACTACTGTAACATCCTCTGGGCCATGTTCACTAACTACTGTACCATCCTCTGGGCCATGTTCAGCAACTACTGTACCATCCTCTGGGCCATTCACTACCAACTGTAACATCCTCTGGGCTTGCTCACTACCAACTGTAACACCCTCTGGGCCATGTTCACTAACTACTGTAACACCCTCTGGGCCATGTTCACTACCAACTGTAACACCCTCTGGGCCATGTTCACTAACTACTGTAACATCCTCTGGGCCATGTTCACTAACTACTGTAACACCCTTTGGACCATGTTCACTACCAACTGTAACACCCTCTGGGCCATGTTCACTACCTACTGTAACATCCTCTGGGCCATGTTCACTAACTACTGTGCCATCCTCTGGGCCATGTTCACTAACTACTGTAACATCCTCTGGGCCATGTTCACTAACCACTGTAACATCCTCTGGGCCATGTTAACTAACTGTAACACCCTCTGGGCCATGCTCACTAACTACTGTAACACCCTCTGGGCCATGTTAACTAACTGTAACATGCTCTGGGCCATGTTCACTAACTACTGTAACATCCTCTGGGCCATGTTCACTAACCACTGTAACATCCTCTGGGCCATGTTCACTACCAACTGTAACACCCTCTGGGCCATGTTCACTACCTACTGTAACACTGGGCCATGTTCACTAACTACTGTGCCATCTGGGCATGTTCACTAACTACTGTAACATCCTCTGGGCCATGTTCACTAACCACTACATCCTCTGGGCCATGTTAACTTAACTACTCACCCTCTGGGCCATGCTCACTAACTACTGTAACATCCTCTGGGCCATGTTCACTAACTACTGTAACATGCTCTGGGCCATGTTCACTAACTACTGTAACATCCTCTGGGCCATGTTCACTAACTACTGTAACATCCTCTGGGCCATGTTCACTAACCACTGTAACATCCTCTGGGCCATGTTCACTACCAACTGTAACACCCTCTGGGCCATGTTCACTAACTACTGTAACATCCTCTGGGCCATGTTCACTAACTACCAAATGTTAACTAAACACTGTAACATCCTCTGGGCCATGTTCACTACCAAATGTAACACCCTCTGGGCCATGTTCACTACCAACTGTAACACCCTCTGGGCCATGTTCACTACCAACTGTAACACCCTCTGGGCCATGTTCACTACCAACTGTAACACCCTCTGGACCATGTTCACTACCAACTGTAACACCCTCTGGGCCATGTTCACTAACTACTGTAACATCCTCTGGGCCATGTTCACTAACTACTGTACCATCCTCTGGGCCATGTTCACTAACTACTGTACCATCCTCTGGGCCATGTTCACTACCAACTGTAACATCCTCTGGGCCATGTTCACTACCAACTGTAACACCCTCTGGGCCATGTTCACTAACTACTGTAACACCCTCTGGGCCATGTTCACTACCAACTGTAACACCCTCTGGGTCATGTTCACTACCAACTGTAACACCCTCTGGGCCATGTTCACTACCAACTGTAACACCCTCTGGGCCATGTTCACTAACTACTGTACCATCCTCTGGGCCATGTTCAATAACTACTGTACCATCCTCTGGGCCATGTTCACTAACTACTGTAACACCCTCTGGGCCATGTTCACTACCAACTGTAACACCCTCTGGGTCATGTTCACTACCAACTGTAACACCCTCTGGGCCATGTTCACTACCAACTGTAACACCCTCTGGGCCATGTTCACTAACTACTGTAACACCCTCTGGGCCATGTTAACTAACTACTGTAACATCCTCTGGGCCATGTTCACTAACTACTGTACCATCCTCTGGGCCATGTTCAATAACTACTGTACCATCCTCTGGGCCATATTCACTACCAACTGTAACATCCTCTGGGCCATGTTCACTACCAACTGTAACACCCTCTGGGCCATGTTCACTAACTACTGTAACACCCTCTGGGCCATGTTCACTACCAACTGTAACACCCTCTGGGCCATGTTCACTAACTACTGTAACATCCTCTGGGCCATGTTCACTAACTACTGTAACACCCTTTGGACCATGTTCACTACCAACTGTAACACCCTCTGGGCCATGTTCACTACCTACTGTAACATCCTCTGGGCCATGTTCACTAACTACTGTGCCATCCTCTGGGCCATGTTCACTAACTACTGTAACATCCTCTGGGCCATGTTCACTAACCACTGTAACATCCTCTGGGCCATGTTAACTAACTACTGTAACACCCTCTGGGCCATGCTCACTAACTACTGTAACACCCTCTGGGCCATGTTAACTAACCACTGTAACATCCTCTGGGCCATGTTCACTACCAACTGTAACACCCTCTGGGCCATGTTCACTAACTACTGTAACATCCTCTGGGCCATGTTCACTAACTACTGTAACACCCTCTGGGCCATGTTAACTAAACACTGTAACATCCTCTGGGCCATGTTCACTAACTACTGTAACATCCTCTGGGCCATGTTCACTAACTACTGTACCATCCTCTGGGCCATGTTCACTAACTACTGTAACATCCTCTGGGCCATGTTCACTAACTACTGTAACATCCTCTGGGCCATGTTCACTACCTACTGTAACATCCTCTGGGCCATGTTCACTAACTACTGTAACATCCTCTGGGCCATGTTCACTAACTACTGTACCATCCTCTGGGCCATGTTCACTAACTACTGTACCATCCTCTGGGCCATGTTCACTACCAACTGTAACATCCTCTGGGCCATGTTCACTACCAACTGTAACACCCTCTGGGCCATGTTCACTAACTACTGTAACACCCTCTGGGCCATGTTCACTACCAACTGTAACACCTCTGGGTCATGTTCACTACCAACTGTAACACCCTCTGGGCCATGTTCACTACCAACTGTAACACCCCCTGGGCCATGTTCACTAACTACTGTACCATCCTCTGGGCCATGTTCAATAACTACTGTACCATCCTCTGGGCCATGTTCACTAACTACTGTAACACCCTCTGGGCCATGTTCACTACCAACTGTAACACCCTCTGGGTCATGTTCACTACCAACTGTAACACCCTCTGGGCCATGTTCACTACCAACTGTAACACCCTCTGGGCCATGTTCACTAACTGCTGTAACACCCTCTGGGCCATGTTAACTAACTACTGTAACATCCTCTGGGCCATGTTCACTAACTACTGTACCATCCTCTGGGCCATGTTCAATAACTACTGTACCATCCTCTGGGCCATATTCACTACCAACTGTAACATCCTCTGGGCCATGTTCACTACCAACTGTAACACCCTCTGGGCCATGTTCACTAACTACTGTAACACCCTCTGGGCCATGTTCACTACCAACTGTAACACCCTCTGGGCCATGTTCACTAACTACTGTAACATCCTCTGGGCCATGTTCACTAACTACTGTAACACCCTTTGGACCATGTTCACTACCAACTGTAACACCTCTGGGCCATGTTCACTACCTACTGTAACATCCTCTGGGCCATGTTCACTAACTACTGTGCCATCCTCTGGGCCATGTTCACTAACTACTGTAACATCCTCTGGGCCATGTTCACTAACCACTGTAACATCCTCTGGGCCATGTTAACTAACTACTGTAACACCCTCTGGGCCATGCTCACTAACTACTGTAACACCCTCTGGGCCATGTTAACTAACTACTGTAACATGCTCTGGGCCATGTTCACTAACTACTGTAACATCCTCTGGGCCATGTTCACTAACCACTGTAACATCCTCTGGGCCATGTTCACTACCAACTGTAACACCCTCTGGGCCATGTTCACTAACTACTGTAACATCCTCTGGGCCATGTTCACTAACTACTGTAACACACCTGGGCCATGTTCACTAACTACTGTAACATCCCTCTGGGCCATGTTCACTAACCACTGTAACATCCTCTGGGCCATGTTAACTAACTACTGTAACATCCTCTGGGCCATGTTCACTAACTACTGTAACATCCTCTGGGCCATGTTCACTAACTACTGTAACATCCTCTGGGCCATGTTCACTAACTACTGTAACATCCTCTGGGCCATGTTCACTAACTACTGTAACATCCTCTGGGCCATGTTCACTAACTACTGTACCATCCTCTGGGCCATGTTCACTACCAACTGTAACATCCTCTGGGCCATGTTCACTAACTACTGTAACATCCTCTGGGCCATGTTCACTAACTACTGTAACACCCTCTGGGCAATGTTCACTAACTACTGTAACATCCTCTCTGGGCCATGTTCACTAACTACTATTCCATCCTCTGGGCCATGTTCACTACCAACTGTAACACCCTCTGGGCCATGTTCACTACCAACTGTAACACCCTCTGGGCCATGTTCACTAACTACTGTAACACCCTCTGGGCCATGTTCACTACCAACTGTAACACCCCTCTGGGTCATGTTCACTACCAACTGTAACACCCTCTGGGCCATGTTCACTACCAACTCTGTAACACCATCTGGGCCATGTTCACTAACAACTGTACCATCCTCTCCGGGCCATGTTCACTAACTACTGTACCACCCTCTGGGCCATGTTCACTAACTACTGTAACACCCTCTGGGCCATGTTCACTACCAACTGTAACACCCTCTGGGTCATGTTCACTACCAACTGTAACACCCTCTGGGCCATGTTCACTACCAACTGTAACACCCTCTGGGCCATGTTCACTAACTGCTGTAACACCCTCTGGGCCATGTTAACTAACTACTGTAACATCCTCTGGGCCATGTTCACTAACTACTGTACCATCCTCTGGGCCATGTTCAATAACTACTGTACCATCCTCTGGGCCATATTCACTACCAACTGTAACATCCTCTGGGCCATGTTCACTACCAACTGTAACACCCTCTGGGCCATGTTCACTAACTACTGTAACACCCTCTGGGCCATGTTCACTACCAACTGTAACACCCTCTGGGCCATGTTCACTAACTACTGTAACATCCTCTGGGCCATGTTCACTAACTACTGTAACACCCTTTGGACCATGTTCACTACCAACTGTAACACCCTCTGGGCCATGTTCACTACCTACTGTAACATCCTCTGGGCCATGTTCACTACCTACTGTAACATCCTCTGGGCCATGTTCACTAACTACTGTAACATCCTCTGGGCCATGTTCACTAACTACTGTACCATCCTCTGGGCCATGTTCACTAACTACTGTAACATCCTCTGGGCCATGTTCACTACCTACTGTAACATCCTCTGGGCAATGTTCACTAAATACTGTAACATCCTCTGGGCCATGTTCACTAACTACTGTACCATCCTCTGGGCCATGTTCACTAACTACTATTCCATCCTCTGGGCCATGTTCACTACCAACTGTAACATCCTCTGGGCCATGTTCACTAACCACTGTAACACCCTCTGGGCCATGTTCACTAACTACTGTACCATCCTCTGGGCCATGTTCACTAACTACTGTACCATCCTCTGGGCCATGTTCACTACCTACTGTAACATCCTCTGGGCAATGTTCACTAAATACTGTAACATCCTCTGGGCCATGTTCACTAACTACTGTACCATCCTCTGGGCCATGTTCACTAACTACTATTCCATCCTCTGGGCCATGTTCACTACCAACTGTAACATCCTCTGGGCCATGTTCACTACCAACTGTAACACCCTCTGGGCCATGTTCACTAACTACTGTAACACCCTCTGGGCCATGTTCACTACCAACTGTAACACCCTCTGGGTCATGTTCACTACCAACTGTAACACCCTCTGGGCCATGTTCACTACCAACTGTAACACCATCTGGGCCATGTTCACTAACTACTGTACCATCCTCTGGGCCATGTTCAATAACTACTGTACCATCCTCTGGGCCATGTTCACTAACTACTGTAACACCCTCTGGGCCATGTTCACTACCAACTGTAACACCCTCTGGGTCATGTTCACTACCAACTGTAACACCCTCTGGGCCATGTTCACTACCAACTGTAACACCCTCTGGGCCATGTTCACTAACTGCTGTAACACCTCTGGGCCATGTTAACTAACTACTGTAACATCCTCTGGGCCATGTTCACTAACTACTGTACCATCCTCTGGGCCATGTTCAATAACTACTGTACCATCCTCTGGGCCATATTCACTACCAACTGTAACATCCTCTGGGCCATGTTCACTACCAACTGTAACACCCTCTGGGCCATGTTCACTAACTACTGTAACACCCTCTGGGCCATGTTCACTACCAACTGTAACACCCTCTGGGCCATGTTCACTAACTACTGTAACATCCTCTGGGCCATGTTCACTAACTACTGTAACACCCTTTGGACCATGTTCACTACCAACTGTAACACCCTCTGGGCCATGTTCACTACCTACTGTAACATCCTCTGGGCCATGTTCACTACCTACTGTAACATCCTTCTGGGCCATGTTCACTAACTACTGTAACATCCTCTGGGCCATGTTCACTAACTACTGTACCATCCTCTGGGCCATGTTCACTAACTACTGTACCATCCTCTGGGCCATGTTCACTACCTACTGTAACATCCTCTGGGCAATGTTCACTAAATACTGTAACATCCTCTGGGCCATGTTCACTAACTACTGTACCATCCTCTGGGCCATGTTCACTAACTACTATTCCATCCTCTGGGCCATGTTCACTACCAACTGTAACATCCTCTGGGCCATGTTCACTAACCACTGTAACACCCTCTGGGCCATGTTCACTACCAACTGTAACATCCTTCTGGGCCATGTTTACTAACTACTGTAACATGCTCTGGGCCATGTTCACTAACTACTGTACCATCCTCTGGGCCATGTTCACTAACCAACTGTAACATCCTCTGGGCCATGTTCACTAACTACTGTAATATCCTCTGGGCCATGTTCACTAACTACTGTAACATCCTCTGGGCCATGTTCACTAACTACTGTAACATCCTCTGGGCCATGTTCACTAACCACTGTAACACCCTCTGAGCCATGTTCACAAACTACTGTATCACCCTCTGGGCCATGTTAACTAACTACTGTAACATCCTCTGGGCCATGTTCACTAACTACTGTAACATCCTCTGGGCCATGTTCACTAACCACTGTAACATCCTCTGGGCCATGTTCACTAACCACTGTAACACCCTCTGAGCCATGTTCACAAACTACTGTAACACCCTCTGGGCCATGTTAACTAACTACTGTAACATCCTCTGGGCCATGTTCACTAACTACTGTAACATCCTCTGGGCCATGTTCACTAACCACTGTAAAATCCTCTGGGCCATGTTCACTAACTACTGTAACATCCTCTGGGCCATGTTCACTAACTACTGTAACACCCTCTGGGCCATGTTCACTAACTACTGTAACACCCTCTGGGCCATGTTAACTAACTACTGTAACATCCTCTGGGCCATGTTCACTAACTACTGTAACACCCTCTGGGCCATGTTCACTAACCACTGTAACATCCTCTGGGCCATGTTCACTAACCACTGTAACACCCTCTGGGCCATGTTCACTAACTACTGTAACATCCTCTGGGCCATGTTCACTAACTACTGTAACACCCTCTGGGCCATGTTCACTAACTACTGTAACATCCTCTGGGCCATGTTCACTAACTACTGTACCATCCTCTGGGCCATGTTCACTAACTACTGTAACATCCTCTGGGCCATGTTCACTAACCACTGTAACATCCTCTGGGCCATGTTCACTACCAACTGTAACACCCTCTGGGCCATGTTCACTAACTACTGTAACATCCTCTGGGCCATGTTAACTAACTACTGTAACACCCTCTGGGCCATGTTAATTCAACTAACTACTGTAACACCCTCTGGGCCATGTTAACTAACTACTGTAACATGCTCTGGGCCATGTTCACTAACTACTGTAACATCCTCTGGGCCATGTTCACTAACCACTGTAACATCCTCTGGGCCATGTTCACTACCAACTGTAACACCCTCTGGGCCATGTTCACTAACTACTGTAACATCCTCTGGGCCATGTTCACTAACTACTGTAACACCCTCTGGGCCATGTTAACTAACCACTGTAACATCCTCTGGGCCATGTTAACTAACCACTGTAACATCCTCTGGGCCATGTTCACTACCACTGTAACACCCTCACTAACTACTGTATCATCCCCTGGGCCATGTTCACTAACTACTGTAACATCCTCTGGGCCATGTTCACTAACTACTGTAACATCCTCTGGGCCATGTTCACTAACTACTGTAACATCCTCTGGGCCATGTTCACTAACTACTGTACCATCCTCTGGGCCATGTTCACTACCTACTGTAACATCCTCTGGGCCATGTTCACTAACTACTGTAACATCCTCTGGGCCATGTTCACTAACTACTGTACCATCCTCTGGGCCATGTTCACTAACTACTGTACCATCCTCTGGGCCATGTTCACTACCTACTGTAACATCCTCTGGGCCATGTTCACTAACTACTGTAACATCCTCTGGGGTCATGTTAACTAACTACTGTACCATCCTCTGGGACATGTTCACTAACTACTATACCATCCTCTGGGCCATGTTCACTACCAACTGTAACATCCTCTGGGCCATGTTCACTAACCACTGTAACACCCTCTGGAGCCATGTTCACTACCAACTGTAACATCCTCTTGGGCCATGTTTACTAACTACTGTAACACCCTCTGGGCCATGTTCACTAACCACTGTACCATCCTCTGGGCCATGTTCACTACCAACTGTAACATCCTCTGGGCCATGTTTACTAACTACTGTAATATCCTCTGGGCCATGTTCACTAACTACTGTAACACCCTCTGGGCCATGTTAACTAACTACTGTAACATCCTTCTGGCCATGTTCACTAACTACTGTAACATCCTCTGGGCCATGTTCACTAACTACTGTAACATCCTCTGGGCCATGTTCACTAACCACTGTAACATCCTCTGGGCCATGTTAACTAACTACTGTAACACCCTCTGGGCCATGTT
Source organism: Oncorhynchus masou masou (assembly GCF_036934945.1). Classification (NCBI taxonomy): domain Eukaryota; kingdom Metazoa; phylum Chordata; class Actinopteri; order Salmoniformes; family Salmonidae; genus Oncorhynchus; species Oncorhynchus masou. The sequence goes on from NW_027014215.1 coordinate 10,375, forward strand.
AACTAACTACTGTAACATCCTCTGGGCCATGTTCACTAACTACTGTAACACCCTCTGGGCCATGTTCACTAACCACTGTAACATCCTCTGGGCCATGTTCACTAACCACTCTAACACCCTCTGAGTCATGTTCACTAACTACTGTAACACCCTCTGGGCCATGTTAACTAACTACTGTAACATCCTCTGGGCCATGTTCACTAACTACTGTAACATCCTCTGGGCCATGTTCACTAACCACTGTAACATCCTCTGGGCCATGTTCACTAACTACTGTAACACCCTCTGGGCCATGTTCACTAACTACTGTAAAATCCTATGGGCCATGTTCACTAACTACTGTAACACCCTCTGGGCCATGTTCACTAACTACTGTAACTCCCTCTGGGCCATGTTCACTAACTACTGTAACATCCTCTGGGCCATGTTCACTACCTACTGTAACATCCTCTGGGCCATGTTCAGTACCTACTGTAACATCCTCTGGGCCATGTTCACTAACTACTGTAACATCCTCTGGGCCATGTTCACTAACTACTGTACCATCCTCTGGGCCATGTTCACTAACTACTGTACCATCCTCTGGGCCATGTTCACTACCTACTGTAACATCCTCTGGGCCATGTTCACTAACTACTGTAACATCCTCTGGGCCATGTTCACTAACTACTGTACCATCCTCTGGGCCATGTTCACTAACTACTATACCATCCTCTGGGCCATGTTCACTACCAACTGTAACATCCTCTGGGCCATGTTCACTAACCACTGTAACACCCTCTGGGCCATGTTCACTACCAACTGTAACATCCTCTGGGCCATGTTTACTAACTACTGTAACACCCTCTGGGCCATGTTCACTAACTACTGTACCATCCTCTGGGCCATGTTCACTACCAACTGTAACATCCTCTGGGCCATGTTTACTAACTACTGTAATATCCTCTGGGCCATGTTCACTAACTACTGTAACACCCTCTGGGCCATGTTAACTAACTACTGTAACATCCTCTGGGCCATGTTCACTAACCACTGTAACACCCTCTGAGCCATCTTCACAAACTACTGTAACACCCTCTGGGCCATGTTAACTAACTACTGTAACATCCTCTGGGCCATGTTCACTAACTACTGTAACATCCTCTGGGCCATGTTCACTAACCACTGTAACATCCTCTGGGCCATGTTAACTAACCACTGTAACACCCTCTGAGCCATGTTCACAAACTACTGTAACACCCTCTGGGCCATGTTAACTAACTACTGTAACATCCTCTGGGCCATGTTAACTAACTACTGTAACATCCTCTGGGCCATGTTCACTAACCACTGTAAAATCCTCTGGGCCATGTTCACTAACTACTGTAACATCCTCTGGGCCATGTTCACTAACTACTGTAACACCCTCTGGGCCATGTTCACTAACTACTGTAACACCCTCTGGGCCATGTTAACTAACTACTGTAACATCCTCTGGGCCATGTTCACTAACTACTGTAACACCCTCTGGGCCATGTTCACTAACCACTGTAACATCCTCTGGGCCATGTTCACTAACCACTGTAACACCCTCTGGGCCATGTTAACTAACTACTGTAACATCCTCTGGGCCATGTTCACTAACTACTGTAACACCCTCTGGGCCATGTTAACTAACTACTGTAACATCCTCTGGGCCATGTTCACTAACTACTGTAACACCCTTTGGACCATGTTCACTACCTACTGTAACATCCTCTGGGCCATGTTCACTAACTACTGTAACATCCTCTGGGCCATGTTCACTAACTACTGTACCATCCTCTGGGCCATGTTCACTAACTACTGTACCATCCTCTGGACCATGTTCACTACCAACTGTAACATCCTCTGGGACATGTTCACTAACCACTGTAACACCCTCTGGGCCATGTTCACTACCAACTGTAACATCCTCTGGGCCATGTTTACTAACTACTGTAACACCCTCTGGGCCATGTTCACTAACTACTGTACCTTCCTCTGGGCCATGTTCACTACCAACTGTAACATCCTCTGGGCCATGTTTACTAACTACTGTAACACCCTCTGGGCCATGTTAACTAACTACTGTAACATCCTCTGGGCCATGTTCACTAACTACTGTAACATCCTCTGGGCCATGTTCACTAACCACTGTAACATCCTCTGGGCCATGTTCACTACCAACTGTAACACCCTCTGGGCCATGTTCACTAACTACTGTAACATCCTCTGGGCCATGTTAACTAACTACTGTAACACCCTCTGGGCCATGCTCACTAACTACTGTAACACCCTCTGGGCCATGTTAACTAACTACTGTAACATGCTCTGGGCCATGTTCACTAACTACTGTAACATCCTCTGGGCCATGTTCACTAACCACTGTAACATCCTCTGGGCCATGTTCACTACCAACTCTCTTCTGTAACAATTCCCTCTGGGCCATGTTCACTAACTACTGTAACATCCTCTGGGCCATGTTCACTAACTACTGTAACACCCTGGGCCAATGTTAACTAACCACTGTAACAATCCTGTAACACATGTATAACTAACTACTGTAACATCCTGGGCCATGTTCACTAACTACTGTAACATCCCCCCTGGGCCATGTTCACTACCTACTGTACCATCTCTGGGCCATGTTCACTAACTACTGTAACATCCTTCTGGGCCATGTTCACTAACTACTGTAACATCCTCTGGGCCATGTTCACTAACTACTGTAACATCCTCTGGGCCATGTTCAGTACCTACTGTAACATCCTCTGGGCCATGTTCACTAACCACTGTAACACCCTTCTGGGCCACACTAACTACTGTACCACCTCTGGGCCATGTTCCTCTACTGTACCATCTCTGGCCATGTTCACTACCTACTGTAACATCCTGGGCCATGTTCACTAACTACTGTAACATCCTCTGGGCCATGTTCACTAACTACTGTACCATCCTCTGGGCCATGTTCACTAACTACTGTAACATCCTCTGGGCCATGTTCACTGTAACATCCTCTGGGCCATGTTCACTAACCACTGTAACACCCTCTGGGCCATGTTCACTACCAACTGTAACATCCTCTGGGCCATGTTTACTAACTACTGTAACACCCTCTGGGCCATGTTCACTAACTACTGTACCATCCTCTGGGCCATGTTCACTACCAACTGTAACATCCTCTGGGCCATGTTTACTAACTACTGTAATATCCTCTGGGCCATGTTCACTAACTACTGTAACACCCTCTGGGCCATGTTAACTAACTACTGTAACATCCTCTGGGCCATGTTCACTAACTACTGTAACATCCTCTGGGCCATGTTCACTAACTACTGTAACATCCTCTGGGCCATGTTCACTAACCACTGTAACATCCTCTGGGCCATGTTAACTAACTACTGTAACACCCTCTGGGCCATGTTCATAACTACTGTAACATCCTCTGGGCCATGTTCACTAACTACTGTAACACCCTCTGGGCCATGTTTACTAACTACTGTAACATCCTCTGGGCCATGTTCATAACCACTCTAACACCCTCTGAGTCATGTTCACTAACTACTGTAACACCCTCTGGGCCATGTTAACTACTGTAACATCCTCTGGGCCATGTTCACTAACTACTGTAACATCCTCT